>NC_071996.2:12614772-12917803 GCF_028885655.2 Pongo abelii
ATTCCTTTCCATTCCATTCCACCTTCCATTCCACATTCCATTCCACCTTCCTTTCCATTCCATTCCACATTCCATTCCACATTATATTCCATTCCATTCCACATTCCATTCCACATTCCATCCCATTCCATTCCACATTCTTTTCCTTTCCAATCCACTTTCCATTCCAGTTTACAATCCATTCTATTCTTCGTTCAATTCCACATTCCATTCCACATTCAATTCCACATTCCTTTCCCCATTGCATTCCACATTCCATTCCATTCCATTCCACAATGCAGTCCATTCCACTCCACATTCCATTTAGCATTCCATTCCAAATTCCATTTCACATTCCCTTCCATTCAATTCCCCATTCCATTCCATTCCATTCCAATTTCCATTCCACTTTCCATTCCATAACATTCCATATTCCATTCCATTCCATTCCACATTCCATTCCGTTCCATTCCACATTCCATTCCATTCCATTCCACATTCAATTCCATTTCATTCCGCATTCCATTCAATGTTCCAATCTACCTTCCATTCCAAGGTCCATTCAATTAAATTCCACATTCGATTTCTCATTCCATTCCATTCCATTCCTCTTTCTTTCCACATTCCATTCCACATTCCATTTCATTCCATAACACATTCCATTCTACTCCACTCCACATTCCATAAGACATTCAATTCCATTACACTCCACTTTCCATTCCACGTTCCATTCCACGTTCCATTCCACATTCCAATCCAAATTCCATTTCACATTCCTTTCCACATTCCACTACATTCCATTCCACTTTACATTCCACGTTCCATTCCACAATCCATTCCACATTCCATTTCATTTCATCCCACATTCCATTCCACGTTGCATTCCATTCCATTCCGCTTTCAATTCCACATTCTATTCTATTACTTTTGACAATGTATTCCACAATCCATTCTTCATTCCATTTCACATTCCATTCCATTCCATTACACATTCCATTCCACACTCTATTCCACATTCCTTTCCACATTCCATTCCGTTCCATTCCATATTCCGTTCCACATTACATTCCGCATTCCATTCCACATTCGATTCCACATTCGTTTCCACATTCCCAAAATTCCATTCCACATTCCATACCATTCCTTTCCACATTACATTCCACTTTCAATTCAATGTTCTATTTCATGTTCCATTCAATATCATTTCACTTTCTATTCCGCATTCCATTCCATTCCATTCTATTTCCTTTCAACATTCCATTCCCCATTCCATTCCACATTGCATTCCGTTTCATTCCACATTCCATTCCACATTCCGTTCCACATTCCATTCCTATCAATTCCACATTACATTGCATTCCATTCCACATTCCATTCCACATTACATTCCATATTTCATTCCACATTCTATTCCACATTGCATTCCACATTCCATTCCATTCCATTCCACGTTCCATTCCATTCCATTTCACGTTTCCTTCGACGTTCCACTCCACATTCCATTCCACATTCCATTCCAAATTCCATTCCATAATCCTTTCCACATTCTGTTCCATTCCCTGCAACATTCAATTCCACATTCCATTCGATTCCATACCACATTCCATTCCACATTACATTCCAAATTCCATTCCAATCTCCATTTCACATTCTATTCCATTCCTTTACACATTCCATTCCACACTCCATTCCACATTCCTTTCCAGAATCCATTCCACGTTGCTTTCCGTTGAATTCCACTTTCCATTCCGCACTCCATTCCACATTCCATTCCATATTGCATTCCACGTTCCATTCCGTTCCATTCCACATTCCACTCCACACTCCATTCCACATTCCATTCCACATTCCATTCCGTTCCATTCCACATTCCAATCCACGATCCATTCCACAGTCTATTCCAAATCCCTTTCCGTTCTATTCCACAGTCCATTCCGTTCCATTCTGCATTTCTTTCCACATTCCATTCCGCATTCCATTCTACATTCCATTCCACATTACATTCCACAATCCATTCCACATCCCATTTCATATTTCATTCCGTTCCATTCCACATTCCTTTCCACATTCCATTCCGCATTCCTTTCCATTTCATTCCACTTACCGTTAAACATTACATTGCATTCCATTTCACATTCCATTCCGTTAAATTCCAGATGCCTTTCCACATTCCAGTCCACATTCCATTCCACATTCCGTTCAACATTCCGTTCCACATTCCATTGCATTCCATACCATTCCACATTCCATTTCACATTCCATTCCGTTCCATTCCACATTCCATTCCACATTCCATTCCACATTCCATTCCACATTCCATTTCACCTTCCGTTCCACATTCCATTTCACCTTCCGTTCCACATTCCATTTCACCTTCCGTTCCACATTCCATTTCACATTCCACTCCATTCCATTCCCCATTCCATTCCATTCCACCTTCCATTACCTTCTGTTCTACGTTGCATTCCACATTTCATTCCCTAATCGATTCCACATTAGTTTCCATTCCATTCCACAATCAATTCCATTCCATTCGACATTCAATTCCATTCCATTCTACATGCCATTCCACCTTCCATTCCAATCAATTCCATAATCCATTCCCCACCATTCCATATCCCATTCCGCATTCCATACCACAATCCATTTCACATTCCATTCCACATTCCATTCCATTCCATTCCACATTCCATTCCGCATGCCATTCCATTCCATTCCACATTCCTTTCCGCATTCCATTTCACATTCCATTCCACATTCCATTCCGTTCGATTCCAAATTCCATTAGACACTCCATTCCATTGCATTCAACATTGCATTCCATTCCATCCGAAATTCCATTCCACGTTCCATTCCACATTTCGTTCCACGTTCCATTCCATTCCATTCCACGTTCCATTACATTCCGTTCCACATTCCAATCCACATTCCATTTCACATTCCATTCCCTTCCATTCCACATTCCATTCCCTTCCATTCCACATTCCATTCCATTCTTTTCCACTTTCCAATCCTTTAGACATTCCATTCCACATTTCATTCCACGTTCCATTCTATTCCATTCCACATTCCATTCCATGTTCCATTCCATTCCATTCCACATTCCATCCGACATTCCATTCCTTTCCATTTAACGTTCCATTCCTATCCATTCCACTTTCCATTCCTCATTCCACTCCACATTCCATTCCACGTTCCATTCCACATTCCATTCTGTTCCGTTCCACATTCAATTCCACACTGCTTTCCACATTCCATTCCACATTCAGTTCCATTCCGTTCCACATTCCATTCAACAGTCTATTCCACATTTCATTCCGTTCCATTCCACATTGCATTGTCTTCCCTTCCACATTCCTTTACACATTCAATATCCATTCCATTCCACAGTCAATTACATTCCATTCCACATTTCATTCCACATTCTCTTCCACATTCCATTACACATTCCTTTCCATTCCACATTCCATTCTACATTCTCTTCCACATTCTATTCCCCATTCCATTCCATTCCATTTCATTTTCCCTTCCACATTCCATTCCACATTCCTTTGCACATTCCATTCCACTCCATTCGACATTATGTTCCACATTCCACTTCACATTCCATTACACATTCCATTCCATTCCTTTCCACAATCAATTCCGTTACATTCCATTCCACTTTCTATTCCACATTCCATTCCCCATTCCACTGCATTCCATTCCACTTTCCATTCCACATTCCATTCCACTCCATTGTACAATCCATTTCACATTCCATTCCACATTCTATTCCTCGTTTCATTCCACATTCCATTCCATTCCATTCCAGATTCCATTCCATTCCATACGACATTCCATTCCACGTTCCATTCCACGTTCTATTCCACGTTCCATTCCATTCCATTCCATGTTCCATTCATTCTGTTCGATTCCACTTTTCATTCCACCTTCCATTGCGCATTTCATTCGACATTCGATTACACATTCCTTTCCATTCCATTCCACGTTCAATTCCATACCATTACACATTTCATTCCATTCCACTCCACATTCTGTTCCTTTCCATTCCACATTTCAATCGTTTCCACATTCCATTCTACTCTCCATTCCACGTTCCATTCGTTTCCATTCCATGTTTCATTCCACTTTCCATTCCATGTTCCATTCCATTCCATTCCACATTCTGCTGCAAATTACATTCCATTCCATTTCACCTTCCATTCCACAATTCCATTACAAAGTACATTCTACGTTCCATTCCATTCCATTCCACACTCGATTCCACTCTCCACTTCACATTCCAATCCAAATTGCATACTGTTCCATTCCATTTTCCATTACACATTCCATTCTGTTCCATTCCACTTTCCATTGCATTTCATTCCACATTCCTTTCCACATTCAAATCAATTCCGTTCCACATTCCATTCCACATTCCATTTCATTCCATTCCACATTACATTCCACATTCTATTCCACATCCCCTTCCACATTCCTTTCCGTTCTATTCCCTGTTCCCTTCCACATTCCATTCCACATTCCATTCCACATTCCATTCCACATTGCTTTCCATTCCATTCATCATTCCATTCCACATTACATTTCACTTTCCCTTCCACATTCCATTAAATTCAATTTAACGTTCCATTCCACGTTCAATTCCACGTTCAATTCCACGTTCCATTTCATTCCATTCCACTTTCCATTCCACATTCCATTCCATCTTCCATTCCACATTTCTTTATATTCCATTCCACATTCCATTCCACATTCCGTTCAACATTCCATTCCATTCCAAATACCATTCCTCCTTCCATTCCACATTCCATTCCGCTTTCCTTTCCATTACATTCCACATACCATTCCACATTATATTCCGTTCCATTCCACATTCCATTCCACATTACATCCCATTCCATTCCACATTCTTTTCCATTCCAATCAACTTTCCTTTCCACATTCCTATCCATTGTATTCCTCATTCTATTCCACATTCCATTCCACAATACTTTCCATTCCATTGCACATTTCATTCCTCATTCCATTCCATTCCTTTCCCCGTTCCATTCCATGTTCCATTCCACATTCCATTCCACTTTCCATTCCATTGAATTCAAGGATCCATTCCACGTTCCATTCCATATTCCATTCCAGATTCCATTCCACGTTCCATTGCATGTTCCATTCCTACCATTCCACTTTACATTCCACCTTCCATTCCATTCCAATCCACGTCCCATTCCACAATCCATTGCACTTTCCCTTCCACGTTCCATTCCCCATTCCATTGCACGTTCCATTCCACTTTCCATTCCATACCAATCCATACTCCATTCCAAATTCCACTCCATTCCAGTCCACGTTGCCTTCCAAATTCCATTCCACATTCCATTCCATTCCATTGCACATTCCTTTCCACATTCCATTCCATTCCTTTCCACATTCAATTCCACATTCCATTCCATTCTATTCCACTTTCCATTCCATGACCGATTCCACATTCCATTACACATTCCATTCCATTCCATTCCACTTTCCATTCCGCATTCCATTGCACATTCCATTCCACATTCCATTCCACTTTCCATTCCATTCAATTCAAGGATCCATTCCACGTTCCATTCCACATTCCATTCCAGATTCCATTCCACGTTCCATTGCACGTTCCATTCCTACCATTCCACTTTCTATTCCACCTTCCATTCCATTCCAATCCACGTCCCATTCCACAATCCATTGCACTTTCCCTTCCACGTTCCATTCCACATTCCATTGCACGTTCCATTCCACTTTCCATTCCATAGCAATCCATATTCCATTCCAAATTCCACTCCATTCCAGTCCACGTTGCATTCCAAATTCCATTCCACATTCCATTCCATTCCTTTGCACATTCCTTTCCACATTCCATTCCATTCCATTCAACATTCAATTCCACATTCCATTCCATTCTATTCCACTTTCCATTCCACGATCCATTCCACGTTCCATTACACGTTCCATTCCATTCCATTCCACGTTCCATTCCTCATTCCATTGCACATTCCTTTCAACATTCCATTCCATTCCATTCAACATTCAATTTCACATTCCATTCCATTCTATTCCACTTTCCATTCCTCGATCCATTCCACATTCCATTACACTTTCCATTCCATTCCATTCCACGTTCCATTCCTCATTCCATTGCACATTCCTTTCCACGTTCCATTCCTCCTTCCATTCCACGTCCCATTGCATTCCTTTCCATGTTCCATTCCGTTCCATCCCACGATCCATTTCATTCAATTCCACATTCCAATCTACATTCCATTTCACATTCCATTCCGCTTTCCATTTCACATTTCATTCCATTCCATTCCATTCCAAATTCCATTCCATTCCATTCCACATTCGATTCCACTTTCCATTCCATTTCATTCCACATTTCATTGATCATTCCATTCCATTCCATTCCACATTCCATTTATTTCCATTCCATTCCATTCCATTCCACAATCCATTCCATTCCATTCCACATTCCATTCCAATCCATCCAACATTGCATTCCATTCCATTCCGCATTCGATACCATTCCATTCCGTTCGAATCCCTTCCACATTGCACGCCGTTCCATTCCATTCCACATCCATTCCTTTCAATTCCGTTCCAATCCATTCCATAATACAATCCATTCCCTTCCATTCCACTTTCATTTCCATTAAATTCCACATTCCATTCCATTCCATTCCTTTCCATTCCATATTCCATTCTATTCCATTAAGTATTCCATTCTGCATTCCCTTCCATTCCATTCCGCATTCCTTTACATTCTATTCCGCATTCCATTCAATTTCATTCCATTCCTTTCCATTCCATTCCACATTGCACTCCATTCCATTCCATTCCACGTTCCATTCCATTCCATTGCATACCATTCCATTCCATTCCATGTTCCATTCCACATTCCATTCCACGTTCCCTTCCACGTTCCATTTGACGTTCCATTCCACTCCTTTCCACTCCGTTCCCTTCCGTGTTCCATTACATTCCATTCTGCATTGCATTCCACATTCCGTTTCACGTTACATTCCACATTCCATTTCGCATTCCATTGGATTCCATTCCTTTCCATTCCACATTATATTCCATTCCAAACCACATTCCATTCCATTCCATTCCATATTCCGTTCCATTCCACTTCCCATTCCATTCCACATCCCATTCCATTCCATTCCACATTCCATTACATTCGATTCCACATTCCATTCCACTTTCCATTCCATACCATCCCACATTCCATTCCACATTGCATTCCACAATTCATTCCATTCCAATCCACATTCCATTCCATTCCATTCCACACTCCATTACAAATTCCATTCCATTCCACATTCCTTTGCACATTCTTTTCTATTCCATTCCACGTTCAATTCCATTCCGTTCCATTCCACATTCCATTCCACATTCAATTCCAGATTCCATTACATTCGATACTATTGCATTCCACATTCCATTCCATTCCACATTGCATTCCATTCCATTCCTTTCCACATTGCATTCCATTTCATTACACTTTCCATTCCATTCCATTTTACATTCCATTCCACGATCCATTCCATGTTCCTTTCCACATTCCATTCCATTCCAATATATTCCATTCCACACTCCATTGCACATTCCATTCCATTCCATTCCACATTATTTTCCAGGTTCCATTCTACATTCCATTCCACGTTCCATTCCATGTTCCGTTCCATTCCATTCCACATTCCATTGCACAGTCCATACCATTCCATTCCACTTTGTATTCCACATTCCGTTCCACGTTCTATTCCATTCCACGTTCCATTCCTCTTTCCATTCCACATTGCATTCCACATTCCATTCCATTCAATTCCGTTCCACATTCCATTCCACTTTCCTTTCCATTCCTACTTCCGTTCCATTCCATTCCATGTTCCATTCCCTTCCATTCCACAGTCCATTCCATTCCATTCCACATTCCCTTCCACATTCCATTCCATATTCTATTCCACTTTCCATTCCAACCCATTCCACATTCCATTCAAAGATGCATTCCACATTCCATTCCACATTCCATTCAACGTTAAATTCCATTACATTCCACGTTCCATGCCCTGTTCCATTCTATTCCATTCCATGTTCCATTCTTCATTTCTATCCTTTGCGTTCCACGTTCAATACCACTTTGAATTGCACATTCCATTCCTTTCCATTCCACATTCCGTTCCATTCCAATCCACATTCCATTCAACTTTCCATTCCATTCCATTCCACATTGCATTCCACATTCCTTTGCACATTCCATTCCATTCAAATGCATATTCCATTCTACATTCCATTGTATTCCATTCGACATTCCATTCCACATTCCATTCCACTTTCCATTCCTCATTCCTTTCCTTTCCATTCCACTTTCCATTCCATTCAATTTCACATTCCATTCCTTTCCATTCCACATTCCATTCAATTCTGTGGCACGTTACATTCCATGTTCCATTCCACGTGCCTTTGCATTAGATTCAAATTTCCATTCCATTCCATTCCATATTCCATTTCACA
Source organism: Pongo abelii (assembly GCF_028885655.2). Classification (NCBI taxonomy): domain Eukaryota; kingdom Metazoa; phylum Chordata; class Mammalia; order Primates; family Hominidae; genus Pongo; species Pongo abelii. Next base: position 12,623,302 of record NC_071996.2, read on the forward strand.
GTCCATTCCACATTCCTGTTCACATTCCTTTCCACTTACCTTTCCGTTCCATTCCACGATCCATTCCATTCCATTACACGTTCCATTTCTTTCCATTCAACATTCCATTCCAAATTCCATTTCAGAATAAATTCCATTTCACATTCCGTTCCACATTCCATTCCATTCCATTCACATTCCTTTCCATTCTATTCCACATTCCATTCCACATTCCATTACTTTCCAATCCACATTCTGTTACATTCCATTTCATTCCAATCCACATTCTATTCCATTCCATTCCATTCCACATTCCATTCCATTCCATTCCACAATCCATTCCAGTGCATTCCCCATTCCATTCCACACTCCATTCCATTCCACATTCCATTCCATTGCATTCCATTCCTGTCCACATTCTATTCCATTCCATTCCATTCAACTTTCCATTCCATTCCATTCCGCATTCAAATCCATTCAATTGCAAATTCCATTCCATTCCATTAAACATTCTATTCCATTCAATTGCACATTCCTTCCCATTCCATTCCACATTCAATTCCATTCCATTCAATTCCATGTTCCATTCGATTCCATACCACTTTCCAGTCCATTCCATTCCACATTCCTTTCCACATTCCTTTACACTTTCTATTCCACATTGCATTCCGGTTTCCATTCCCTTCCTTTGCACACTCCATTCCATTCCATTATTCAATCCATTCCACGTTCAATTGCACGTTCAATTACTCGTTTCATTCCACGTTCCAGTCCATTTTCCATTCCATTCCATTCCACATTCCATCCCATATTCCATTCCATTCCATTCCATATTCCATACCATTCCATTCCTTTCCATTCCACACTCCGTTCCATTGCATTCCACGTTCCATTACACGTTGCATTCCATTAAATTCCACGTTCCATTCCATTCCATTCCACTTTCCTTTTCATTCCATTCCACATTCCATTCCACATTCCATTTCACATTCAATTCCACATTCCATTTCACAATCCATTCCACATTCCATTCCACATTCCATTCCACATTACATTTCACATTCCACATTCCATTCCATTTCACATTCCATTTCATTTCACGTTCCATTCCATTACCTTCTACATTCCGTTCCACATTCCATTCCATACTGTTCCACATTCTATTCCGCTCCGTTCCACATTCCATTACTTTCCATTCCATTCCACATTCCATCAAATTCTATTAAGCATTACATTCTACATTCCATTCCATTCCACTTTCCATTCCATTCCACATTCTATTGCATTACATTCCACATTACATTCCATTTCTTTCAAAATTCCATTCCACTCCATTCCATTCCATTCCACATTCCATTCCATTTCATTCCCTTCCAGATTCCATTCCACATTCCATCCCTTTCCATTCCACATTCTATTCCACATTGTGTTCCATTACATTCCACATTCCATTCCATTCTATTCTGTTCCATACCATTCCATTCCCGTTTCCATTCCATTCCACATTCCATTCCAGATTCCTTTCCACATCCCATTCAACGTTCCATTGCGTTTCATTCCACGTTCCATTCCCCTTTCCATTCCACATTCCATTCCACTTTCCATTCCAAACCATTCCACGTTCCATTCAAAGTTCCATTCCACATTCCATTCAAAGTTAAATTCCATTACATTCCGCGATACATTCCCCATTCCATTCTATTCCGTTCCACTTTCCATTCTACATTTATATCCTTTGCATTACACGTTCAATACCACTTGATATTCCACATTTCATTCCTTTCCATTCCACATTCCGTTGCATTCCAATCCATATTCCATTCCACTTTCCATTCCATTCCATTCCACGTTGCATTCCACATTGCATTCCACATTCCTTTGCAGATTCCATTCCATTCAATTGCATATTCCATTCTATATTCCATTGCATTCCATTCAACATTCAATTCCGCATTCCATTCTACTTTCCATTCCACATTTTGTTCCATTCCATTCCACATTCCATTCCATTCAATTCCACATTCCATTCCATTCATTTCCACATTCCATTCCATTCCATTCCACTTTCCATTCAATTCCATTGCACGTTACATTCCATGTTCCATTCCACGTACCTTTGCATTCCATTCCACGTTCCATTCCATTCCATTCCACATTCCATTTCACATTCCATTCCACATTCCTTTTCACATTCCATTCCACTTACCTTTCCGTTCCATTCCACGATCCAATCCGTTCCATTACACGTTCCGTTTCATTCCATTCAACTTTCCATTCCACATTCTATTTCACGTCAAATTCCATTTCGCATTCCATTCCACATTCCATTCCATTCCATTCACATTCCATTCCATTGAATACCACATTCCATTACATTCCACATTCTATTTCACTTTCCATTGCATTCCATTCCTCTCCACATTCCATTCCATGAAATTCGACATTCCATTCCACATTCGATTTCACATTCCATTGCACATTCCATTCCACATTTCTTTCCACAATCCATTCCATTCCATTCCACATGCAATTCCATGCCATTCCACATTCCATTCCATTGCATTCCACGTACCATTCCATTCAATTCCACGTTCCATTGCATTGTATTCCACATTCCATTCCATATTCCATTCCACATTCCATTCCTCATTCCATTCCCTTCCATTCCACTTTCCATTCCATTCCTTTCCACGTTCCATTTCATTCAATTGCACATTCTATTCCATTCCTCTTTCCTTTCCACATTCCATTCCACATTACTTTCCGCATTCCATTCCCTTCCATTCCACATTTCATTCCATTCCTTTCCACGTTCCATTCCATTCTATTCCACATTCCATTCCATTCTATTCCACTTTCCATTCCACGATCCATTCCACATTCCATTACACGTTCCATTCCATTCCATTCCACGTTCCATTCCGCATTCCATTGCACATTCCATTCCATGTTGCATTCCTCCTTCCATTCCACGTCCCATTGCATTCCTTTCCATGTTCCATTCCGTTCCATCCCACGTTCCATTTCATTCAATTCCACATTCCAATCTACATTCCATTTCACATTCCATTCCGCTTTCCATTTCACATTTCATTCCATTCCATTCCATTCCAAATTCCATTCCATTCCATTCCACATTCGATTCCACTTTCCATTCCATTTCATTCCACATTTCATTGATCATTACATTCCATTCCATTCTGCATTCCATTTATTTCCATTCCATACCATTCCGTTCCACAATCCATTCCATTCCATTCCACATTCCATTCCAATCCATCCAACATTGCATTCCATTCCATTCCGCATTCCATTCCATTCCATTCCGCATTCGATACCATTCCATTCCGTTCGAATCCATTCCACATTGCACGCCATTCCATTCCATTCCACATTCCATTCCATTCAATTCCGTTCCAATCCATTCCACAATACATTCCATTCCCTTCCATTCCACTTTCATTTCCATTAAATTCCACATTCCATTCCATTCCATTGCTTTCCATTCCATATTCCATTCTGTTCCATTAAACATTCCATTCTGCATTCCCTTCCATTCCATTCCGCATTCCATTACATTCTATTCCGCATTCCATTCAATTTCATTCCATTCCTTTCCATTCCATTCCACATTGCACTCCATTCCATTCCATTCCACATTCCATTCCATTCCATTCCATACCATTTCATTCCATTCCATTTCATTTTCCATTCCATGTTCCATTCCACATTCCATTCCACGTTCCCTTCCACGTTCCATATGACGTTTCATTTCACTCCTTTCCACTCCGTTCCATTCCGCGTTCCATTACATTCCATTCTGCATTGCATTCCACATTCCGTTTCACGTTACATTCCACATTCCATTTCACATTCCATTCGATTCCATTCCTTTCCATTCCACATTATATTCCATTCCAAACCACATTCCATTCCATTCCATTCCATATTGCGTTCCATTCCACTTCCCATTCCATTCCACTTCCCATTCCATTCCATTCCACATTCCATTACATTCGATTCCACATTCCATTCCACTTTCCATTCCATACCATCCCACATTCCATTCCACATTGCATTCCACATTTCATTCCATTCTAATCCACATTCCATTCCATTCCATTCCACACTCCATTACAAATTCCATTCCATTCCATTCCACGTTCCATTCCACAATCCACTCCATTCCACATTTCATTCCACATTCCATTCCATTCCACTCCACATTGCTTTGCACATTCCATTCTATTCCATTCCACATTCAATTCCATTCCGTTCCATTCCACATTCCATTCCACATTCAATTCCAGATTCCATTACATTCCATACTATTGCATTCCACATTCCATTCCATTCCACATTGCATTCCATTACATTCCTTTCCACATTGCATTCCATTTCATTCCATTCTATTCCATACCATTCCACATTCTGTTCCACTCCATTTCACTTTCCATTCCATTCCATTCTACGTTCCATTCCATGTTCCATTCCATGTTTCTTTCCACATTCCATTCCATTCCAATATATTCGATTCCACACTCCATTCCACATTACATTCCATTACATTCCACATTATTTTCCAGGTTCCATTCTACATTCCATTCCACGTTCCATTCCATGTTCCGTTCCATTCCATTCCACATTCCATTGCACAGTCCGTTCCATTCCATTCCACTTTGTATTCCACATTCCGTTCCACGTTCTATTCCATTCCACGTTCTATTCCACTTTCCATTCCACATTGCATTCCACATTCCATTCCATTCAATTCCATTCCACATTCCATTTCACATTCCTTTCCATTCCATTACAACTTCCGTTCCATTCCATTCCACGTTCCATTCCACGTTCCATTCCCTTCCATTCCACAGTCCATTCCATTCCTTTCCGCATTCCATTCCAAACCATCCAACATTGCATTCCATTCCATTCTGCATTCCATTCCGTTCCATTCCGCATTCCATATGTTTCCATTCCATTCGATGCCATTCCACATTGCCCTCCATTCCATTCCATTCCGCATTCCATTGCATTTGATTCCGTTCCAATCCATTCCACAAGGCATTCCATTCCATTCCATTCCACTTTCAATTCCATTACATTCCACATTCCATTCCGTTCCATTCTTTTCCATTCAATATTCCATTCCATTCCATTCAACATTCAATTCCATTCCATTCTGCATTCCATTCCATTCCGTTCCGCATTCCATTACATTCTATTCTGCCTTCCATTCCATTTCATTCCATTCCTTTCCATTCCATTCCACATTGCACTCCATTCCATTCCATTCCACATTCCATTCCATTCCATTCCATTTCATTTCATTTTCCATTTCCATGTTCCATTCCTCATTCCATTCCACATTCCCTTCCACGTTCCATTTGACTTTCCATTCCACTCCTTTGCACTCCATTCCATTCCACGTTCCATTACATTCAATTCCACATTGCATTCCACATTCCATTTCACGTTACATTCCACATTCCGTTTTGCATTCCATTCCATTCCATTCCTTTCCATTCCACATTATATTCCATTCAAAACCATATTCCATTCCACTCCATTCCACTTTCCATTCCATTCCATTCCACATTCCATTACGTTCAATTCCACATTCCATTCCACTTTCCATTCCATACAATCCCCCATTCCATTCCACTTTCCATTCCATACAATCCCACATTCCATTCCACATTCCATTCCACATTTCATCAAATTCCAATCCACGTTCCATTCCATTCCATTTCACACTCCATTCCAAATTCCATTCCATTCCATTCCACGATACACTCCATTCCACATTTCATTCCACATTCAATTCCATTCCATTCCATTCCACATTCCTTTGCACATTCAATTCTGTTCCATTCCACCTTCAATTCCATTCCGTCCCATTTAACATTCCATTCCACATTCAATTCCAGATTCCATTATATTCCATTCCATTGCATTCCACATTCCATTCCATTCCACATTGCATTCCATTCCATTCCTTTCCACATTGTATTCCATTTCATTCCATTCCACATTCCATTCCATTCCACGTTGTAATCCATGTTCCGTTCCATTCCATTCCACATTCCATTGCACATTCCATTCCATTCCATTCCACATTGTATTCCAAATTCCTTTCCATGTTCTATTCCATTCCACCTTCCATTCCACATTCCATTCCACATTGCATTCCACATTCCATTCCATTCAATTTCATTCCACATTCCATTCCACATTCCATTCCACATACCATTCCATTCCGTTCCAACTTCCGTTCCATTCCATTCCACATTCCATTCCACGTTCCATTCCATTGCATTCCACTTTCCATTCCACATTCCATTCCATTTCATTCCACCTTCCATTCCATTCCATTCCATGTTCCTTTGCATGTTCCATTCTACATTCCATTCCATTCCATTCCAATTTCCCTTCCACATTCTATTACTTTCCACATTGCTTTCCACATTCTATTCCACATTCCATTACACATTCCATTGCATTCCATTCCACATTCCATTCCATTCCACTATCCATTCCATTCCTTTCCACATTCCATTCCATTCCACTTTCCATTCCACATTCCATTCCATTCCATTCCACCTCCCATTCCACGTTCCATTCCATTCCATTCCATATTCCGTTCCACGTACCATTCCGTTCCATTCCACCTTCCATTCCACATTGCATTCTATTCCATTCCACGTTCCATGCCACATTTCATTCCACATTCCATTCCATTCCATTCCACGTTGCCTACCACATTCCATTCCATTCCACATTCCATTCCATGTTCCATTTCATTCCATTCCACTTCCTGTTTCACGTTCCATTGCATTCCATTCCATCTTCCATTACACGTTCCATTCCACGATCAAATCCATTCCTTTCTACGTTCCATTGCACGTTCCCGTACAGATTTCATTCCACATTCCATTAACTTTCCATTCCTCTTTCATTATTTTCCATTCCACATTGCTTTCCACATTGCATTCTATGCAGTCAACATTCCGTTACACGTTCTATTGCATTCCCTTTAAAAATCCATTCCATTCCATTCCACATTCCATTCTACATTCCATTCCATTCCATTCCATTTTACATTCCATTCCACATTCCATTCCATCCACGTTCCATTCCACGTTCCATACCAAATCAATTCCACATTCCATTACACATTCCATTCCATTCCATTCCGTTCCATTCCACATTCCATTCCAGATTCCTTTCCATTGCTTTCCACATTCCATTCCACTTTCCATACCACATTCCATTCCACATACCTTACCATTCCATTCCATTGCATTCCATTCCATTGCATTCCATTCCATTCCATTGCATTCCATTCCATTCCACATTCTATTCCAAACTCCACTCCATTCCATTACACATTCCATTCCACATTCCATTGCATTCCATTCCTCATTTTATTCCTTTCTGTTACATATTCCTTTCCTTTCCAGTCCACATTAGATTCCACATTATATTCCACGTCCCATTCCTCATTCCATTCAATGTTCCATTCCACTTTCCATTGCATTCCATTCCACGTTCCATTCTACGTTCCATTCCACATTCCATTCCACATTCCATTCTACTTTCCATTACATACCATACCGCGTTCAATTCCACTTTTCATTCTACATTCCAATCCATGTTCCTTTCCACATTCCATTGCACTCCAATCCATACTCCATTCCATTCCATATTCCACTCCATTCCGTTCCGCATTCCATTCCGAATTCCATTCCATTCCATTCCACTTTCCATTCCATTCCATTCCTCGTTCCATTCCACTACTGTTCCACATTCCATTATATTCCAATCCACATTCAGTTTCATATTACATTCCATTTCATTCCACATTTCATTCTGCATTCCATTCCATTCCATTCCACATTTCATTCTGCATTCCATTCCATTCCATTCCAATTTCTATTACACATTCCATTCCATCCCATACAACATTCCATTCCACATTCCGTTACATTCCACTGCACATTCCATTCCACATTCCATTCAATTCCATTCCACATTCCATTCCATTCCACATTCCATTCCAGGTTCCGTTCCACGTTCCATTCCATTCCATTCCACATTCGATTCCCTTCCATTCCACATTCGATTCCACACTCCATTTCATTCTATACCACATTCCATTCCACATTCAATTCCATATTCCATTCCATTACATTCTATTGCATTCCACATTACATTCCATTGCACATTCCATTCCACATTCCATTACAGATTCCATTCCACATTCCATTCCATTCCATTCCACATTCCATTCCATATTCCATTCCACATTCGATTCCATTCAATTCCACATTCCACACTCCATTACCTTCCATTCCACATTACATTACATTCCACTTTCCATTCCACATTCCATTACACATTCCATTCCATTCCATTACATATTCCATTCCACATTCCATTCCACATTCCAATCAATTCCATTCCACTTTCCATTCCATTCCACATTCCTTTACGCATTCCATTCCATTCCATTCCATTACACATTCCATTCCATTCCATTCCATTCCGTACCATTCCACATTACCTTCCATTCCATTCCACTTTCCATTCACTTCTATTCCAAAACACTGGAAATTCCATTCCATTCCATTCCACTTTCCAATCCATTCCATTCCATTCCACATTGCAATCCATTCCATTCCACGTTCCATTTAACTTTCCATTGCATTCCATTCCACATTACATTTCAGTCCACATTCTGTATTCCACTCCACATTCCATTCCCCTATCCAATCCACTTTGCATTCCACATTCCATTCCATTACATTCTCCGTTACATTCCACGTTCCATTCCACATTCCATACCACTTTCCATTGCACTTTCCATTACACGTTCCATTCCACTTTCCATTGCATTCCATTCCACATTGCATTCCACTTTCCATTCCATTGTATTCCACGTTCCTGTCCATTCAATTCCATTCCATTCCATTCCACATTTCATTCCATTCCATTCCATGTTCAATTCCACATTCCATTCCATTCCATTCCACATTCCATTCCACTCCATTTCACATTCCATTGCCCATTCAATTCCGTTTAATTCCATTCCATATTCCATTCCATTCCATTCCAAATAACATTCCATTCCACATTCCATTCCACATTGCATTCCATTCCTTTCCACAATCCATTCCACTTTCCATTCCACATTCCATTCCATTCCAGAAGGCATTCCATTGCATTCCATTCCACATTCCATTCCATTCCATTCCATATTCCACATTCCATTCCACTTTCCTTTCCACTTTCGATTTCACATTTCTTTCCACGTTCCATTCCACGTTCCGTTCCATTCCATTCCACGTTCCATGCCACGTTCCATTACATTCCATTCCATGTTCCGTTCCACGTTCCTTTCCATTCCATTACACGTTCCTTTCCATATTCCATTCCATTGCATTCCACATTCCATTCCGTTCCATTCCACATTCCATTCCATTCTACTTTCCATTACACATTCCTTTCAATTCTGTTCCATTTTCCGTTCCATTCCATTCCACATTCCATCCCATTCCAATCCACGTTCCATTTCATTCCATTCCAGACTCCATTCCATTCCATTCCACATTCCTCATACCATTCCAGGTTCCATTCCACGTATAATTCCACGTTCCATTCCACGTTCTTTTCCATTCCATTCGACGTTCCATTCCATGTTCCATTCCACATTGCATTACTTTCCATTCCACATTCCCTACCATTAAATTCCACATTCCATTCCATGCCTTTCCAGTTTCCATTCCACATTCCATTCCATTCCAATCCACATTCCGTTCCATTTCATTCGCTTCCAGTCCACATTCCATTCCATTTAATTCCATTCCACATTCCATTCCTTTCCATTCCATATTCAATTCCATTCCATTCCACCTTCTGTTTAATTCCATTCCAAATACGATTCCATTCCATTCCTTTCCACATTCCATACCATACAATTCCACATTCCATTCCATGCCATTCCGCTTTCCATTCCATTGCATTCCACGTTCCATTCAACGTTCCATTCCACTTTCCATTCCACCTTTTTTTTCATTACATTACACTTTCCACTGCACGTTCCATTCCATTATCCATTCCATGATACACTCCATTCCATTCCGTGTTCCTTTCCACCTTCCACTGCACTTTCCATTCCGTTTCATTCCACCTTCCTTTCCACTTTCCATTCCACATTCCATTCCATTCCTCTCCACATTTTATTCCTTTCCATTCCACATTCCGTTACTCATTCCATTCCACTCCCTTCCACTTTTCATTCCACATAGCATTCCATTCCATTCCACATTCAATTCCATTCCATTCCACATTCCATTCCATTCCATTCCATTAAAGAACACTCTAAATTCCTTTCCTTTCCATTCCAATTTCCAATCCATTCCATTCTATTCCACATTGCATTCCATTCCATTCAAACTTCCATTTCACATTCCATTGCATTCCATTCCACATTCCATTCCATTCCACATTCCACATTCCTTTCCACATTCCATTACACTGTCCAATCCACTTTCCATTCCACGTTACATTTCATTCCATTCCACGTTACATTTCATTCCATTCCACGTTACATTCAATGTTGCATTCCAGATTCCATTCCAAATTCCATTCTATTCCATTCTACATTCCATTCCAATCCATTCAACTTTCCATTGCACATTCCCTTCCATTCCACATTCCATTCCAGTTTCCATTCCATTTCACATTCCATTCCACGTTCCATTACATTCAACATTGCATTCCACATTCATTCCATTCTATTCCACATTCCGTTCCACATTCCATTACACATTCCATTCCATTACACTCCATTCCATTCCACTTTCCGTTCTATTCTTTGCATTCCATTCCACATTCCATTCCATTTCTTTCCACATTACTTTCCATTCCACTCCACATTGCATTCCCTTCCACATTCCATTCCACATTCCATTCCACATTGCATTCCCTTCCATTCCATTACACATTGCATTCCAGATTCCATTCCCCTTTCCATTCCACATTCCATTCCATTCCATTCCATTCCATTCCATTTCTCATTGCATTCCGTATTCCATTCCATTCCTATCCATTCAATTACATTCCAGTCCACATTCCATTCCATTCCACATTCCATTTCATTCCATTCTGCATTCGATTCCATTCCATCCCATTCCATTTTTTTCCACATTACATTCCACAATCCACCCCACATTCCATTCCATTCCATTCCACGTTCCATTCCACATTCCGATCCACATTCCATTCCGTTCCATTCCATTCCATTCCACTTTACACTCCACATTCCATTCGACATTCCATTGAATTCCATTCCACATTACTTTCCACATTCAATTTGATTCCATTCCACTTTGCACTTCTTTCCGTTCCATTCCATTTCACATTCCATTCCACGTTCCATTCCTCTCCATTCCACTTTCCATACTATTACATTCCACATTCCATTCCACTTTCCATTCCATTCTATTAAACTTTCCTTTCCACATTCTATTCCATTCCATTCCATTCCATTCCACATTCCATTCCATTCCACATTCCATTCCACTTTCCATTCCATTCTTTTAAACTTTCCTTTCCACATTCTATTCCATTCCATTCCATTCCATTTCACATTCCATTCCATTTCACATTCCATTCCATTCAATTCCACATAGCATTCCATTCCATTTAATTCCACATTCCATTCCACATTCCGTTCCACATTCCATTCCATTGCATTCCACATTCCATTCCATTCTTTTCCACGTTCCATTCCATTCAATTCCACTTTCCATTCCATTGCATTCCACATTCCATTCCACATTCCATTCCACGTTGCATTCCACATTCCATTCCATGTTCCATTCCATTCCATTCTACGTTACTTTCCTCAGTCTATTCCACGTTCAATTACATTCCACATTCCATTCCACATTCCATTCCACGTTCCTTTCCTAATTCTATTCCACGTTCCATTCCATTCCATTCCACATGCCATAACTCATTCCATTCCACGTTCCATTCCTTTGTATTCCAGGTTCGATTCCACTTTCCATTCCACGTTCTATTCCATGTTTCATTCAACGTTCCATTGCATTCCATATCACGTTCCATTGCTCATCCATTCCACGTTCCATTCCATTCCATTCCACTTTCTATTGCACATTCCATTACATTGCATTCCACATTCCACTCCATTCCATTAAACTTTCCATTTCACATTCCAATCCTTTCCGTTCCACATTCCATTCCTTTCTATTACACATTCCATTACACGTTCCATTCCACTCCATTCCACTTTCCGTTCCTTATTCCATTACACATTCCATTATATTCCATTCAACATTCCATTCCACATTCCATTCCTCGTTCCATTCCATTCCAGTCCACATTGCATTCCATTCTTTTCCACATTCCTTTCCACATTCCTTTCCATTCCATTCCACATACCTTGCCATTCCTTTCCACATTGAATTCCATATTCCTTTCCATTCCATTCCACTTTCCATTCCATTCCACTCCATTCCACTTTCCATTCCATTCCATTCCATTGCATTCCACATTCCATTCCATTCCATTCCACATTCTATTCAACATTTCATTCCATTCCATTCCACATTCCATTTCATTCAATTCCACATTCCTTTCTATTTCCATTTCACATTCCATTCTATTTCCATTTCACATTCCATTCCATTCCACATTCCTTTCCACATTCCATTCCATTCCATTCCACATTCCATTCCACATTAAATTCCATTCCTTTCCAGGTTCCATTCCATTCCACTTTGCATTGCGTTCCGTGTCATTCCATTCCACATTCCATGGCACGTTCCATCCTTCTCCATTCCACTTTCTATACTATTCCATTCCACTTTCCAGTCCATTCCATTCCACGATCCATTTCATTCCACCTTCTATTCCATTGCACGTTCCATTCCACCTTCTATTCCATGTTGCATTCCATTCCATTAAACGTTCCATTACTTATTCCATTCCACATTCCATTCCACGCCATTCCAAGTTCCATTACATTCCAATTTCCATGGCATTCCATTCCACGTTCCATTCAATTCCATTCCACTTTCCATTACTTATTCCATTCCAGATTAAATTCCATTCCATTCCACATTCCATTCTACATTCCATTCCACATTCCATTACATTCCGTTCCACATTCCATTCCATTCCTCATTTCATTCCATTCCGTTCCACATTCCATTACATTCGATTCCATTCCATTCTATTCCACATTCTATTCCACATTCCATTCCATTACATTCCACATTCCATTCCACAATCCACTCCGCATTCCATTACATTCGTATCCATTCGATTAAACGTTCCATTCCACTTTCCTTTCCATTCTATACCATTCCATTCCTCATTCAATTACACATTACGTTGCGTTCCATTCCATTCCTCATTCCATTCCATTCCATTCCACATTAAATTACATTCAATTCCATATTCCATTCTATTCCATTCCACATTCCACTCCATTCCATTCCACATTGCACTCCATTCCATTCCACATTCCACTCCATTCCATTCCATTCCACATTCCATTCCCTTCCATGCCACATTCCATTCTATTCCATTGCATTCCACATTCGATTCCGTTCCATTCCAGATTCCATTCCGTTCCATTCCATATTCCATTCCACATTCCATTCCATTCCATTCCACATTGCATTCCACATTCCATTCCTCATTCCATTCCATTCCATTCCATTCCACATTACATTCAACATTCCATTCCATTCCATTCCACATTCCATTCCATTGCATTCCACATTCCGATCCACTTCATACCATTCGACATTCCATTCCCTTCCATTCCACATTTCATTCCATTCCATTTCACATTCCTTTCCACATTCCACTCCATTTAATTACACGTTCCATTCAACATTCCATTCCATTCCATTCCACATTCCATTCCATTCCATATCCCATTCTATTTGAATTTCACTTTCCGTTCTGTTTCCATTTCACATGCCATTTCATTCCATTCCACATTCGATTCCATTCCATTCCACATTCCATTCCATTCCATTCCATTCCGCATTCAATTCCGTTCCATTCCACATTCCATTCGACATTCCATTCCCATTGCATTCCATTCCACATTTCTTTCCATTCCACCTTCCATTCCACATTGCATTCCATTGCATTCCGCATTCCATTCCTTTCTGTATTCCATTCCATTTCATTCCATTCCATTCCACATTCCATTCCATTCTATATTCCATTCCATTCCATTCCATTCCATTCCACGTTCCATTCCACACTTCATTCCACATTCCATTCCGTTCCAACCTATTCCATTCCACGTACCATTCCACATTCCATTCCACATTCCATTCCGTTCGATTCCATTCTATTACAAGATATATTCCACATTCCATTTCACTTTCCATTCCATTCCATTGCATATTGCATTCCTTTCCGTTCCCTTGCATTCCGAATTCCTTTCCATTCTCTTCCACATTTCATTACGTTCGATTCCATTGTATTACAAGATCTATTCCACATTCCATTTCACTTTCCATTCCATTGCATTGCATATTGCATTCCTTTCCGTTCCCTTGCATTCCGAATTCCTTTCCATTCTCTTCCACATTTCATTCCATTGCATTCCATTCCACATTCCTAGCATTCCATTCCACCTTCCATTCCATTCCAATTCATTCAATATTCCATTCCACATTCCATTCCATTCCATTCCAAATTGCATTCCATTCCATTCCACATTCCATTCCATTCCATTGCATTCCAAATTCCATTCCACATTCCATTCCACATTGCATTCCATTGCATTCCACATACCATTCCACATTCCATTCTATTTCCTTTTCACATTCCATTCTACTTCCATTTTAAATTCCATTCCATTCCACATTCCATTCCACATTCCATTCCATTCCATTCCACATTCCATTCCACATTCCATTCCATTCTTTTCCACATTCCATTCCATTCCACTTTACGTTCCATTCCTTCCATTCCATTCCACATTACATTCCATGTTCCATCCCACTCCATTCCACTTTCCATAGTATTTCACTCCATGTTCCATTCCTTTTCATTCCACATTACATTCCATTATATTCGACGATCCATTCCATTCCACGTTCTATTCCATTCCATTCCACGTTCCATTCCATTCCATTACACGTTCCATTCCATTCCATTCCACGATACATTCCACGTTCCATTCCACGTTCTATTCCATCTTCCTTTCGATTCCATTAAATGTTCCAGTCCTCATTCCATTGTTCATTCCATTCCATTCCATTCCATATTCCATTCCACGTTCAAATCCACTCCATTCCACGTTCCATTACATTCCACTTTCCATTCCCTTCAATTCCACTTTCCATTCCATTATATATTCCATTCCATTCCATTCCATTCCATTCCATTCCATTCCACATAGCATTTTACTACATTCCATTCCACTCTACATTCCATTCCATTCCATTCCACATTCCATTCCATTCCATTCCACATTCCATTCCATTCCATTCTGTATTCCATTCCACATTCCATTCCAATCCATTCCATTCCATGCTGCATTGAGTTCCATTCCACTTTCAAATTCCATTCCATTCGTTTCCATTCCACATTCTATTCCATACAATTCCTTTCCACATTCCTTTCCATTCCATTTCATATTACATAATTTTCCATTCCATTCCTTAGTCCATTCCATTCCATTTCACATTCCATTCCTTTTGATTGGATTCCGCAGTCCATTGCATTCCATTCCAGATTCCATTCCATTCCACTTTCCATTGCATTCCATTCATTTCCATCGCACATTCCATTCCATACCTTTCCTTTCTACATTCCATTAAATTCCATTCCATTCCACGTTCCATTCTTAATTCCACTCCACTTTGCATTCCATTGCATTCCATTCCAAATTCCATTCCATTTCATTCCTTTCCATTCCCTTCCACGTTCCATTCCACATTCCATTCCACATTCCATTCCATTCCATTCCACATTCCATTTCACGTTCCATTCGAAGTTCCATTCCATTCCACATTGCATTCCAGTCCATTCCATTGTATTACACATTGCATTCCATTCCATTCCATTCCATATTCCTTTCCACATTCCATTCCATTCCATTGCACATTCCATTCTATTCCATTCCACATTCCATTCCATTCCACATTCTATTTCACATTCCAATGCATTCCATTCCACGTTCCATTCCACATTGAATTCCATTCCATTCCACATTAAATTCTATAACTTTCCACATTAAATTCTATTTGCATTACACTTTCCGTTGAATTCCATTCCACATTCCATTGCATTCCATTCCACATTCCATTCCATTCCATTGCATTGCATTCAATATTCCATTCCATTTGATTCCACATGCGATTCCCATCCATTGCATTGCATTCAATATTCCATTCCGTTTGATTCCACATGCGATTCCCATCCATTTCATTGCATTCAATATTCCATTCCATTTGATTCCACATGCCATTCCCATCCATTCTACATTGCATTCCAGATTCGATTCCATTCAATTCCACTTTCCATTCCACATTCCATGGCACGTTCCGTTGCATTCCACTTTGCATTCCAAATTCCATTCCCCATTCCATTCCATTCCATTCTACATTCCATTCCATTCCATTCCATTGCATTTCACATTCCATTCCATTCAATTCCATTCCACATTCTGTTTCATTCCATTCCGCTTTCCGTTCCATTCCATTTCACATTCCATTCCATATTCCATTCCATTCCATTCAAAGTTTCATTCCACATTCCATTCCATTCCATTCCATTGCATTCCGCATTCCATTCCATTCCATTCCATTCCACATTCCATTCCATTTCATGCCGCATTCCATTCCATTCCATTCCACTTTCCATTCCTCATTCCATTCCATTGCATTCCACATTCCATTTCACTTTCCATTCTATTCCATTCCAAATTCCATTCCAATCTATTAAACTTTCCATTCCACGTTCAATTCCTTTCCATTCCATGTTCATTTCCACATTGCTTTCAACATTCCATGCCATTCCTCTTTCCATTCCACATTCCATTCCATATTCCACTCTGTTCCTACCTATTCCATTCCACTTACCATTCCACATTCCATTCCACGTTCCATTCCGTTCCATTCCATTCCATTCTAAGTTCCAATCCACATTCCATTCAACTTTCCCTTCCATTCCATTCCCTTCCATTCCAAATTCCATTCTATTCTATTCCAAATTTCATTCCATTGCATTCCATTCCACATTCCTTTCCATTCCATTCCACCTTCCATTCCATTCCACTCCACATCCCATTCCATTCCATTACATTCCAAATTCCATTCCCCATTCCATTCCCTTCCTTTCCACATTCCATTCCATTCCATTCCACATTCCATTACAATCCATTCCCTTCCATTCCACATTCAATTCCATTCTATTGCACATTTCATTCCATTCCATGCCATTCCACTTCCTTTCCGTTTCATTCCACCTTACTTTCAATTCCACATTCCATTCCATTCCATTCCCTTCCATTCCACATTCCCTTCCATTCTATTGCCCATTTCATTCCATTCCATGTCATTCCACTTCCTTTCCATTCCATTCCACCTTCCATTCCATTCCAATCCATTCTATTTTCCATTCCACATTCCATTCCATTCCATTCCACATTCCATTCCATTCCATTCCACATTCCACTCGATTCCATTTCACATTCCATTCCATTCCATTCCAGTCCTTTCCATTCCACATTCGTTTCCATTCCATTCCACAGTCCATTCATTTCCATTCCACTTTCCATTCCACATTCCATTCCATTCTATTCCATTCAACGTTACTTTCCAGATACCATTCCACTTTCAATTCTGTTCCATTCCATTCCATTCCACATTCCATTACACATTCCTTTCAATTACATTCCCCGTTTCTTTCCTCATTCCATGCCACGTTACACTCCATTGCATTCCACATTCCATTCCTCATTCCACTCCACGTTCCATTCCTTTCTATTCCACGTTCCATTCCACTTTCCATTCCACATTCCATTCCACGTTCCATTACATGTTCCACTCCCTTCCATTCCACGTTCCTTTCCTCATTCCATTCCACGTTCCTCTCCATTCCATTCCATATTCCATAACTCATTCCACTCCACTTTCCATTCCATGTTGCATTCCACATTCCATTCAATGTTTCATTCCACGTTCCGTTGCATTCCATTCCACGTTCCATTCCTCAATCCATTCTACCTTCCATTCCATTCCATTCCACTTTCCATTCCACATTCCATTCCACATTCCATTCCATTCCATTCCACTTTACATTCCATTCTATTCCACTTTCCATTCCATATTCCATTACATTCAATTCCACATTTCATTACACGTTCCATTCCACTCCATTCCACGTTCCAATCCTTATTCCATTGCACATTCCATTCCATTCCATTCCACATTCCATTCCACATTCCGTTCCACGTTCCATTCCATTCCATTCCACATTCCATTCCATTCTGCTCCACGTTTCTTTCCACAATCCATTCCATTCCATTTCACTTCCCTTTCCACATTCCACTCCATTACATTCCAAATTCCTTTCCATTCTATTGCATTCCTTTCCTCATTCCATAACACATTACATTCTATTCCATTCCACGTTCCGTCCATTCCATTCCACGTTCCATTTCGCATAGCATTCCATTCCTTTCCACATTCCATTGCATATTCTGTTCCATTCCATTCCACTCAATTCCACATTCCCTTCCATTCCATTCCATTCCATTCCATTCCATTCCATTCCACTTTCCATTCCAGTCCATTCCACATTCCATTCCACATTCCATTCCTCATTCCATTCCATTCCATTCCAACTTCCATTCCACGTTGCATACCATTCAATTCCACATTCCATTCCATTCCATTCCACATTCCATTCCATTCCATTCCACATTCCATTCCATTCCACTTTCCATTCTATTTCCATTTCACAATCCATTCTATTTCCATTTCAAATTCCATTCCATTCGACATTCCATTCCACATTCCATTCCATTATATTCCACATTCGATTCCACTTTCAATTCCATTCCATTTCACATTCCATTCCATTCAACTTTACATTCCATTCCTTCCATTCCATTCCACATTCCATTCCAGGTTCCATCCCCCTCCATTCCACTTTCCATACTATTCCACTCCATGTTCCATTCCATTCCTTTCCACATTCCATTCCATTCCATGCTACCTTCCATTCCATTCCATGCCACATTCCATTTCATTCCATTCCACTCCACATTCCATTCCATTCCATTCCATTCCACATTCCATTCCCTATTCCATTCCCTTCCATTCCATATTCCATTGCATTAAATTCCACACTACATTCCATTCCAAGCCTCGTTCCACTCTATTCAATTCCAGATTCCATTTCAGTCCAGGCCACTTTCCATTCCTTTCCTTTCCACATTCCATTCTATTCCTTCCACATTCCATTCCATTCCACTTTCCATTACATTCCATTCCACATTTACATCTATTCCATTCCACATTCCATTCCATTCCATTCCACAGTCCATTCCATTCTACATTCCATTATATTCCATCCATTACACATTCCAATCCACATTTCATTCCTTTCCACATTCCATTCCATTCCACATTCCATTGCTTTCCATTCCATTTGACTTTCCATTCCGTCTCACATTCCTTTGAATTCCATACCACATTTCATTCCATTCCATTCCACATTCCATTCCGTTCCATTCCGTTATACATTCCATTCCTCTTTCCATTCAATTTCACATTCCATTCCTTTCCATTCTTTTCCACTTTCCATTCCTTTCCATTCCATTCCACCCCACATTCCTTTCCATTGCATTCCACATTGCATTCCATTCCATTTCTTTCCACATTCCATTCAATTCTATTCCACATTACATTCCATTCCATTTCTTTCCACATTCCATTCCACATTGTGTTCCATTCCATTCCACATTCCATTCCATTCCATTCCGTTCCATACCATTCCATTCCACTTTCCACTCCATTCCATTCCATTCCACATTCCATTCCAGTTTCCTTTCCACATCCCATTCAACGTTCCATTGCGTTACATTCCATGTTCCATTCCCCGTTCCATTCCATTCCATTCCACGTTCCATTCTACATTCCTTTCCTTTGCATTCCACATTCCATTCCACATTCAATTCCACATTCCATTCCGTTCCTTTCCACATTCCATTCCACACTCCATTCCATTCCATTCCACCTTCCATCCCCATTCCATTGAATTCAAGTTCACATTCCATTCTTTCCATTCCAGATTCCTTTCCACATTCCATTCCACATTGCGTTCCACATTCCATTCCACATTGCTTTCCAATCCATTCCACATTCCATTTCACACTCCATTCCACCTTCCTTTCTACATTCCTTTCCAAGTTCCATTCAACAATATTCCATGTTCCATTCCCCATTACATTGCATACCATTCCACTTTCCTTTGCACATTCCATTCCACATTCCATTCCATTCCATTCCACATTCCGTTTCACGTTCCTTTCCATTCCACTCCACGTTCCATACCACATTCCATTCCATGTTCCATTCCACTTCCCAATCCAAATTCCATTTCGCATTCCATTACATTCCATTTCACATTGCATTCCACATTCCACTCCATTCCATTTCACTTTCCATTCCACATTCCATTCCACTATCCATTCCACATTCCATTCTATTCCATCCCATATTCCCTTCTACACTCCATTCCATTCCATTCCATGTTCAATTCCACATTCCGTTCCATTTTATTTGACATACTATTCCACCTTCCATTTCACATTCCATTTCACATTCCATTCCGTTCCAATACACATTCAATTCCACACTCCATTCCACATTCCATTCCACTTTCCATTCTGTTCCATTCCATATTCCATTCCACGATCCATTCCCCATTACATTCCCCATTCCATTCCACATTCCATTAAATTCCATTCCACCTTCCACTCCATTCCATTCGACATTCCATTCCATGTTACATTCAATGTTCTATTCCAAATTCCATGCAATATCATTCCACGTTGCATTCCTCTTTCCATTCCATTCCATTCTAGTTTCCTTTCAACATTCCATTCCCCATTCCATTACACATTACTTTTCCCATTCCATTCCTTTCCATTCCACTTTCATTCAACATTCCATTCCCCATTCCTTTCCACATTCCATTCCACATACCATTCCATTCCACTCCATATTCCATTAAATTCCATTCCACATTCCAATCCACACTCCAATCCACATTTCATTGCACATTCCAATCCACATTTCATTGCACATTCCATTCCATTCCACATACCTTTCCACATTCCATTCCACTTTCCATTCCACATTCCATTGCATTCCATTCCACATTCCATTACACATTCTATACCATTCAATTTCTCATTCCATTCCAAATTCCATTCCACATTGCCTCCCATTCCATTACGTATTCCATTACACAATCTTTCCGTTCCATTCCACATTCCATTCCATTCCATTGCATTCCACATTCCATTCCATTCCATTGAATTTCACATCCCATCCCTTTCCATTCAACATTCCATTGCATTCCATTCCATTCCACATTCCATTCCTCTTTACATTCCACATTCCATTCCACATTCCATTCCACGTTCCATTCCACGTTCCATTCCATGTTTCTTTCCATTCCATCCAACCTTCCATTCCACATTCCTATCCATTCAATTCCATGTTCCTTTCCACCTTACATTCCATTATATTCCACTTTGCAATTCACATTCCATTCCACATTGCATTTCACTTTCCATTCCACATTCCATTCCACATTGCTTTCCATTCCATTCCACGTTCCATTCCACTTTCCATCCCACGTAACATTCCATATTCCTTTCCATATTCCATTCCATTGCATTCCACGTTGCATTCCACGTTGCTTCCCACATTCCATTCCACATTACATTCCATTCCACATTCCATTCCATTCCATTCCGCATTCCATTCCACATCCCATTCCACATTCCATAACTTTCCATTCCTCGTTCCTTTCCGTGTTACATTCCACGTTCCATTCCACAATCCATTCAATTACACATTTGTTTCCACATTCCATTTCACATTCTATTCCACATTCCATTTGACATACCATTGCATTCCTTTCCACATTCCATTCCACGTTCCTTTGCACATTCCACTCCATTCCATTGCATAATCCATTCCACATTCCATTCCGTTCCATTCCACAATCCATTCAACTTTCCATTCCACTTTCCATTTTTATCCATTCCACGTTCCTTTTCACATTCCACTCCACATTCCATTTCATATTTCTTTCCATTCCATTACATTCCGCATTCCATTCTACATTCCCTTCCACATTGCTTCCCATTCCATTCCACATTCCATTCCATGTTACATTCCATTCCATTCCACTTTCCATTCTACAACCGTTCCACATTCCATTCCACTTTCCATTCCATTGCATTCCACATTCCATTGCATATTCCATTCCATTCCATTCCACATACAATTCCAATCCATTCCACAAACCATTCCGCTGAATTCCATATTCCCTTCCACATTACATTAAATTCCTTTCACATTCCATTCCATTCCACCTTTCATTCCACGTTCCATTCAACGTTCTATTCCAAGATCCATTCAATATCATGCCACGTTTCATTCCGCATTCCATTCCATTCCATTCCACTTCCTTTCAACATTCCATTCTCCATTCCATTCCACTTTACATACCATTCCATTCCACATTCCATTCCACATTCCATTCGACATTCCATTCCGTTCCATTCCACATTCCTTTCCATATTCCATTCCATTCCATTCCACTTTCAATTACACATTCCATTGCATTTCACTTGACATTCCATTACACATTCCATTACACACTCCATTTCACATTGCATTCCATTCCATTACACATTCCATTCCCCACTCCATTCCACATTCCTTTCCACATTCCATTCCACATTCTATTCCACATTCCATTCCGTTCCATTCCACATTCAATTCCACACTCCATTCCACATTGCATTACGCTCAATTCCACATTCCTTTCCACACTCCAATCCACATTCCATTCCACATTCCATTCCGTTCCATTACACATTCCTTTACACCTTCCTAACCGCATTGCATTCCACATTCCATTCTACATTCCAATGCCCACTCCATTCCACCTTCCATTCCACATTCCATTCCGTACCATTCCACATTCCTTTCCACTTTGAATTTCACATTCCATTCCGTTCCATTCCACATTCCAATACATATTCCTTTTCATTGCATTTCACATTCCATTCTGTTCCATTGCACATTCCTTTCCACATTCCATTCCACATTCCGTTCCACATTCCAGTGCACATTCCATTCCATTCTATTCCACACTCCATTCCATTCCATTCCACGTTCCATTCCCTTCTATTGCATTCCACATTTCATTCCATTCCATTCTGCATTCCATTCCATTCCATTGCATTTAACATTCCATTCCAATCCAATTCAGATTACATTTCATTCCATTCCACATTCCGTTCCATTCCATTTCTTTCCACATTCCATAGCATTGCATTCCATTCTACATTCCATTAATTTCCCTCCTCCATTCCATTCCATTCCATTCCATTCCACATTCCATTCCATTCAATTCCACATTCCATTCCATTCCAATCCACATAACATTCCATTTCAATTATTCCACATTCCATTCGATTATATTCCACATTGCATTCCATTCCATTCTATTCCACTTGCAGTTCAATTCCATTCCACTTTCAATTCCATTCTATTTCACATTCAATTCCATTCCATTCCATGTTCCATTCCATTCCATTCCACGTTCCATTCCATTGCGTTCCACGTTGCATTCCTTTCGACATTCCATTCTAACCCATTCCATTCCATGACACATTGCATTCCATTCCACATTCCATTCCATTCCATTCCACGTTCCTTTCCATTCCATTCCACGTTCCATTCCAATCCATTCCAATCCATTCCACATTCCCTTCCATTCCACATTGCATTCCATTCCATTTCATTCAATACTCCATTACATTGCATTCCATTCTAGATTCCATTCCGTTCCATGTTCCTTTCCATTCCATTACACGTTCCATTCCATTACACATTCCATTCCATTACACGTTCCATTCTATTCAATTCCACATTCCATTCCAATCCACATTCCATTCCATTCCACAATCCATTAAATTCCATTCCATTCCACATTCCCTTCCTCTTTCCACTCCATTCCTTACCTTATTCCATTCCATTCCATTCCACGTTCCATTCCTTTCCATTCCATGTTCCATTCCGCATTCCATTCCATATTCCATTCCACGTTCTAGTCCATGTTCCATTCCACTTTCCATTACGTATTAAATTCCATTTCATTTCACATTCCATTACACATTCCACTCCATTCCATTCCACTTTCCATTCCACATTCCATTCCAATCTACTCCACAATAAATTCCACATTCCATTCAATTCCATTCTGCATTCCATTCCATATTCCATTCCATTCCTTTCCATTCCATTCCATTAAATTCCATTCCACCTTCCATTCCATTCCACAATCCATTCCTCATTCCATTCCATTCCATTCCACATTCAATTCCATTCCATTCCAGTTTCCATTCCATTTTACATTTCCTTCCTCATTCCATTCCATTCCTATCCACATTCCATTCCATTTCACATTCCATTCCACATTCCATTCCATTCCATTTCACATTGCATTCAACATTCCATTCCACATTGCATTCCATTCAATTCCAGATTACATTCCCTTCCTTTCCATTCAATTCTACATTCCATTGCCCATTCAATTTCACATTCCATTCCACATTCCATTCCATTACATTCCACTTTCCATTCCACAATCCATTCCACAATCCATTCCATTCCATTCCACGTTCCATTCCACATTGCATTCCACATTCCATTCCATTCTATTCCACATCCCACTCCACATTCCATTCCACATTCCATTACACATTCCTTTCCTTTCCATTCCACATTCCATTCCACTCCATATTCCATTCCATTCCATTCCACATTCGATTCCACTTCCCATTCCATTCCATTCCACATTCCATTCCATTCCCTACCACATTTCAATTAACTTTCCATTCTGCGTTCCATTCGACTTTCCATTGCACGTTTCATTCCATTCCTTTCCACTTTCCATTCCTCATTGCATTCCATTCCATTCCACTTTCCATTCAACATTCCATTCCACATTCTTTTGCACATTCCATTCCTTTCCTTTCCGTGTTCCATACCATTCCACTACATTCTATTCCACATTCTATTTCCAAATTCCATTCCATTCTATACCACAATACATTCCATTCCATTCCACATTCCATTCCATTCTATTCCACATTCCATTACGTTCCATTCCACATTTGATTCCACATTCCATTAAATGTTCCATTCCACATTCCATACCACATTCCATTCCACATTTCACTTGAAGTTCCATTCCATTCCATTCCTCGCTCCATTATGTTCCATTCCTCATTGCATTCCACTTTCCATTCCACATTCCATTCCACATTCCATTCCAAGTCCCATTCCATTGCATTGCACGTTTCATTCCAAGTTCCATGCCATTGCATTCCACATTCCATTCCACATTTCCTGCTAAATTCCATTCCATGTTCCGTTCCACGTTTCATTCCATTCAATTCCACGTTCCATTCTACGTTCTATTACATTCCATTCTCCGTTCCACTCCACAATCCATTGCACATTCCATTCCGCTTTCCATTCCACATTTCATTCCACATTCAATTACACGTTTCATTCCACATTCCATTCTATTTCCATTTCGCATTCCATTATATTTACTTTTCACTTGCCATTCCATTACATTCCACATTCTGTTCCATTCCTTTCCAATTTCCATTCCATTCCATTCCATTCAACATTGTATTCCATTCCATTCCGTTCCATTCAATTCCATTCCGCTTCCAATTCCATTCCATTAACTTCCATTCCACATTCCATTACATTGCATTCCACTCCACATTCCATTGCACATTCCATTCCATTCCATTCATTTCCATTCCATATCACATTCGATTCCATTCGATTTCATTCCACATTCCATTCCAATCCATTCCACATTACATTCCATTCCTTTCCATATTCCATTCCACATTCCATTCCATTCCATTCCACGTTCATTCCACATTCCATGCCACGTTCCATTCCAATCCATTCCACATTACATTCCATTCCGTTCCATATTCCATTCCACATTCCATTCCATTCCATTCCATTCCACGTTCATTCCACATTCCATGCCACGTTCCATTCCAATCCATTCCATTCCAATCCATTGCACATTCCATTCCACTTTCAATTCCACATTGCATTCCATTCCATTATATTACATTCCACATTCCTTTCCACATTCCATTCCATTCCATTCCATTCCATGCGTCATTCCACATTCTATTCCTCATTCCATTCCATTGCATTACAAATTCCATTCCATTCCATTCCACTTTCAATTCCACATTCCATTCCATTTCACGTTCCGTTCCACATTCCACTCCACTTTCCCATCTATTCCATTCCATTCCACGTGCCATTCCACATTCCATTCCATTGTATTCCCGTTTCCATTCCATTCAATTCCACATTCCCTTCCACATTCCATTCCATTCCATTCCATTCCATCCCACCTTCCATTCCTTTCCAATGTCCAGTCCATTCCTTTCCAAGATCCATTCTATTCCATTTCACGTTCCATTCCAAATTCCCTTCCACATTCCATTCCATTCCATATTCCATCCATTCCATAACATTCCATTCCATTGCACATTCAATTCCAGATTCCATTCCACATTCCATTCCATTCCGTTCCACATTCCTTTCCACTTTCCATTCCACATTCCATCCCACATTCCATTCCACATTCCATTCCACATTCCATTCCATTCCACATTGCATTCCTTTCCATTCCATTGCATTCCACATTGCATTCCATTCCATTCCATTCCACATGCCATTCCATTCCATTCCACATTCCATTCCATTCCGCATTATATTTCACATTCCATTTCATTCCATTCCACGTACCTTTCCATTCTTCTCCACGTTCCATTCCACATTCAATTCCATTCCATTCCACATTGAATTCCTTACCATTCCATATTAAATTTTATTTCCATTCCACTTTCCATTCAATTTCGTTCCACATTCGATTGCATTCCATTCCACATTCCATTCCATTCAATTCCACATTGCATTCAATTCCACTCCACATTCCATTCCATTCCGTGGCATTGCAGTCCACATTCCATTACATTCGATTCCACATGACATTCCCATCCATTCCACATTGCATTGACATTCGATTCCATTCCATTCAACTTTCCATTCCACATTACATTGCACATTCCATTTCATTCCACGTTCCATTCCTCATTCCATTCCCCGTTACATTCCATTCCTTTCCACATTCCATGCCATTTCGTTCCATTCAATTGCATTTCACAATCTATTCCATTCCATTCCATTCCACATTCCATTCCATTCTATGCCACATTCCCTTCCATTCCCTTCCTCATTCCATTCCTCATTGCATTCCATTCCATTCAACGTTCCATTCCACATTCCATTCCATTCCATTCCATTGCATTCCACATTCCATTCCGTTCCATTCCCTTCCACATTCCATTCCATTTCATGCCACATTCCATTCCATTTCATGCCACATTCCATTCCATTCCATTCCACGTTTCATTCCACTTTCCATTCTGTTCCATTCCACATTACATTCTATTCCATTCCACATTCCATTCCCATCCATTCCACATTCCATTCCACCTTCAATTACGTTCTATTCCACGTTCCATTCCTCATTGAATTCCACATTCCACTCCATTCCATTCCATTCCATTCCACCTTCCATTACAAATTCCATTCCACATACCATTCCTTTTGAAACAATCCATTCCACGTTCCATTCCACATTCCATTCCACATTCCATTCCATTCAATTCCACTCCATTCCACGTTCTATTCCACATTCTTTTCCACATTCCATTCCATTCTATTCCACATTCCATTCCATTAGATTCTATTCTATTGCGTTCCACATTAAATTCCTTTGCATTGCATTCCACATTCCATTCCATTCCATTCCATTCCACATTCCATTCCATTCCATTCCTCATTCCCTTCCAGTCCATTCCACATTCCGTTCCACATTCTAATCCATTCCTTTCCACGTCCCTTTCTAGATTCCATTCCACATCCCATTCCATTCCATGGCATTGCATTCCACATTCCATTCCACATTCCTTTCCACATTCCGTTCAATTCCATTCCACATTCCATTCCAATCCATTCCACTTTGCATTCCACATTCCATTCCATTCCTCATTCTATTCCATCTAATTCCATTCCAAGTTCCATTACACATTCCATTCCACATTCCCTTCCATTCCATTCCACTTTGAATTCTCTTCCATTGCACATTTCATTCCATTCTAAAATCCATTCCATTCTATTCCATTCCATTGCATTCCGCACACCATTCCATTCCATTCCATTCCATTCCATTCCACATTCCATTCCCTTGCATTAAATTGCATTCCATATTCCATTCCATTGCACATTGCATTCCACATTCCATTCCCTTGCATTAAATTGCATTCCATATTCCATTCCATTGCACATTGCATTCCACATTCCATTCCATTCCATTGCATTTCGTTCAATTACACATTACATTGCATTCCATTCCATTCCACATTCCATTCCATTCCTTTCCACATTCCATTGCAGTCTATTCCCTATTCCATTCCACATTGCATTCCATTCCATTCCATTCCACTTTCCATTCCACTTTCCATTCCACATTCCATTCCATTCCCTGCCATTCCATTCCACGTTTCATTCCACATTCCATTCCACCTTCCATTTTATTCCATTTCTCATTCCATTCCACATTCTATTCCATTCCATTCCATTCCACGTTCCATTCCACATTCCGTTCCACTGCATTCCACGTTGCATTCCGTTCCATTCCACATTTCATTCCATTCAAAATTCCATTCCATTCCATTCTATTCCATTCCACATTCCATTCCTTTCCATTCACTTCCCCATTTCATTCCATTGCATTCCATTCCATTCCACATTCCATTCCATTCCTCTCCATTCTGCATTCCATTCCATTGCATTCCATTTCTTTCCAAATTTCATTCCATTCCATTGCACATTCCATTCCATTCCACATTCCTTGCCATTCCATGCGACTTTCCTTCCACATTCCCTTCCACATTCCATTCCACTTTCCATTTAATTTCTTTCCACGTTCCATTCCCCTTTCCATTCCACGTTCCATTCCACGTTCCATTCCACATTCCATTGTACGTTCCTTTCCACGTTGCATTCCACATTCCATTCCACTTTCCATTCCACGGTCCATTCCATATTCTTATCCACGTTGCATTACACGTTCCATTCAACGTTCTTTTCCATGCAAATGCACTTTCCTTTCAACATTCAATTCCAATCCATTCCACATTCCATTCCACATTCTATTCCACGTTCCATTCCATGTTCCATTCTATTACTTTCCACATTTCATTTCACGTCCCATTCCGTTGCATCACGCATTCCATTCCACGTTCCATTCCAGTCCATTCCACATTCCATACCACATTTCATTTCTCTCCATTCCACAATCCATTCTATTCCATTCCATTCCACATTACATTCCAATCCATTCCACAGTCAATTCCATTCCATTGCACTTTCCTTTCCACTTTCCATTCCATGTCATTCCACATTCCATTCCATATTACATTCCATTGCATTCGAAATACCATTCCATTCCATTCCACACTCCACTACTTTCCATTCCACATTCCATTCCACATTCCAATCCATTAAATTCCACATTGCATTCCACATTCCATTCCATTCCATGCCACATTCCTCTCCACATTCCACCCATTCCATTCCATTCCACGTTTCTTTCCATTCCATTCCACATTCCATTCCATTCCATTCCACATTCCATTCCATTCCATTCCACATTCCATTCCATTCCATTCCACATACCATTCTATTCCATTCCACGTTCCATTCCATTCCATTCCACATTCCATTCCACGTTCCATTCCACGTTCCATTCCATTTCATTCCACATTCCATTCCACACTTCACTCCATTCCATTCCACATTCCATTCCACATTCCATTCCATTCCATTCCACCTTCTACTCCATTCCATACCATTCCACATTCCATTCCATTCCATTGCACATTCCATTGCATTCTATTCCACATTGCATTCCATTCGTTTCCATTTCCTTCCATTCCACATTCTATTCCATTCCATTCCATTCTGCAATGCATTCCATTCTATTCCACATTCCATTCCATTCAATTCCATTCCATTGTACATTACATTTCATTTCATTCCATTCAATTCCATTCCATTGCACATTGCATTCCACATTCCATTCAGTTTCATTTCACTCCATTAAATTCCGTTGCATTACATTCCACTTTCCATTCCGTTCCATACCACATTCCAGTCCATTGCATTCCACTTTCCATTCCTCATTCCACTCCATTCCATACCAAATTCCATTCCACGTTCCATTCCTCTTTCCATTCCAATCCATTGCACATTCCACTCCATTACATTCCAGTCCACATTCCATTCGTCATTCCATTCCATTTCATTCGATTCCATTCGTCTTTCCATTCCGCATTCCACTCCATTCCATTCCACATTCCTTTCCAATACATTGCAGATTCCACTCCATTCCATTCTGTTCCACATTCCTTTCCATTCCACTCCACATTCCATTCCACATTCCATTCCATTCCATTCCGTTCCACGTTCCATTCCGCATTCCATTCCATTCCACATTCCATTTCATTCCATTCCTCATTCCATTCCACATTCCATTCCAAGGTACACTCCACGTTCCATTCCACTTACCATTCCATGATCCATTCCACATTCCATTCCACATTGCATTCCATATCATTCCACATTCCATTCCCCATTCCATTCCACATTCCATTCAATTCCATTCCACACTCCTCTCCATTCCATTCAATATTCCATTCAACATTTCACTCTATTCCATTCCACATTCCATTCCACATTCTATTCCATATTCCTTTCCATTCCAATCAAAAATCCATTTCATTCCATTCCAAATTCCATTCCATTCTATTCCCCATTCCATTGCATTACATTGCACGTTCAATTCCACATTCCATTCCTTTCCTATCCAGATGCCATTACACATTCCACTCCATTCCTATTCACTTCAATTCCATTCCATTCCATTCTACATTCCATTCCATTCAATTTTACATGTCATTCCCTTTCATTCCACATTCCATTCCACATTCCATTCCATTCCATTCCACATTCCATTCCATTATATTCCACATTCCATTCCATTCCATTCCAAACTCCATTCCGTTCCATTCCACATTGCCTTCCATTCCGATCCACATTCCATTCCAAATTCCCTTCCATTCAATTTCACATTCCATTCCTTTCCATTCCATTCCATTCCATATTCCTTTCGATTCCATTCTACTTTCCATTCCATTCCATTCCACATTCCACTCCATTTCATTCCACATTCCATTCCATTTCATTCCAATGGATGCCTTTCCACATTCCGTTCCATTCCATGTTTCTTTCCATTCCAATTCATATTCTATTCCGTTCCATTCAACATTCCTTTCCATTCCATTCCACATTCCATTCCACATTCCCATCCATTCCATTCCACTTTCCATTCCTTTCCATTGCATTCCATTCCACTTTCGATTCCATTCCATTCCATTCCATTCGGCATTCCATTGCATTATATTCCACATTTCATTCCATTCGTTTCCATTCCCCTCCATTCCACATTGCATTCCATTCCGTTCCGTTCCACAATCTTTTCCATTGGATTTCACATTCCATTCCATTCAACTCCATTCCATTGCTCTTTCCATTCCGTTCCATTCCATTCCACATTCCATTCCACATTCCATTCCTTTCCATTTCACTTTCCATTCCATTCCATTCCACATTCCTTTCCATTCCATTCCAGATTCCATCTCACTCCATTCCAAATTCTATTGAATTCCATTCCCCATTCCATTCCATTCGAGTCCACATTCCATTTCATTCCACTTTCTATTCCATTTCATTCCAAAATCCATTCCACTTTCCATTCAATTGCATTCGACAATCCATTCCACTTTCCATTCCATTGCATTCCACATTCCATTCCTTTCCATTCCACATTGCTTTCCACATTCCATTCCATTCCATTCCATGTTCCATTCCACATTCCATTCCAGTGCATTCCACATTCCATTCCACTTTCCATTCCATTCCATTCCACATTCCTTTCCATTCCATTCCACGTTCCATTCCTTTCCACTTGACATTCCATTCCACATTTCATTCCATTCCATTCCACATTCCATTCCATTGCGTTCCACTTTCCATTCCATCCCATTTCACATTCCGTTTCATTCCACATTCCATTCCACATTGCATTCCATTCCATTCCATATTCCTTTTCATTCCATTCCACACTCCACTCCATTCCATTCCACATTTTATTCCACATTACACCCCATTCCGTTCTGCATTCCATTTCACATTCCATTCTTCATTGCATTGCATTACATTCCATATTCCACTCCATTCCCTTCAATTCCACATTCTATTATATTCGATTCCAACTTCTATTCCATTCCATTCCACATTCCAGTCCATTCCATCCCTTTCCACATTCCATTCAATGCCATTCCACTTTTCATTCGATGTTCCATTCCACGTTTCATTGCATTCCATTCTACATTCCATTCCACATTCCATTCCATTCCTTTCCATATTCCTTTCCACATTGCATTCCATTCATTTTAACTTTCCTATTTATTCCATACCATTCCATTTTCCACCCCATTCCATTTCACTTTCCAAAGCACATTCCACTTCATTCCTTTCCACATTCCATTCCACATTCGTTTCCACATTGCATTCCACATTGCATTCCGTTCCATTCCACATTCCACTACATTCCATTTCATTCCACTTTCCTTTTCAATCCATTCAACATTCCATTTCATTCCATTTCAATTTCCATTTCATTCCATTCCATTCAACATTCCGTTGCATTGAATTCCACAATCCATTCCATTCCATTCCACGTTCCATTCCATTCCATTAAACGTACCATTCTACATTCCATTAATCACTCCATTCAACTTTGCATTCCATTGCCTTCTACATTCCACTGCATTCCATTCCACATTCCATTCCGCATTCCATTCCATGCCATTCCACATTCCACTCCATTCCATTCCATCTCATTCAATATTCCATTCCGTGCCATTCCACATTCCATTCCACTCCATTCCACATTCCATTCCACTTTCCATTCCACATTCCATTCCACGTTCCATTCCACGTTGCATTGCACATTTCACTCCACAGACCATTCCACGCTCCATTCCACATTCCATTCCACATACCATTCCACGTTCCATTCCATGTTCCATTCCACTTTCCTTTCCACGTTCCATTCCACGTTCCATTCCAGGTTCCATTGAATTGCCTTCCGCATTCCACTACAAATCCCATTCCATTCCATTCCACATTCAAATCCAAGTTCCATTCCACGTTACATTCCTTTCCATTCCACGTTAACTTCCATTCTGCATTCCACTACATTCCATTCCATTCCACATTCCATTCCATTCCCTTCCACATTCCACTCCCTATTCCCTTCCATTGCATTCCACATTCCATTCCTTTCCATTCCATTGTATTCCACATTCCATTCCATTCCATTCCATTCCACATTGCATTGCATTGCATTCCACATTCCAAAGAATTCCTTTCCACTCCATTAAATTCCAACTTCCATTCCATTGCATTCTATTCCGCAATCCATTCCATTCCATTCGAAATTCCATTCCTTTCCATTCCCCTTTCCTTTCCACATTCCTTTTCATTCCATTCCTCATGCCATCCCATTGAATTCCAAATTAAATTGGATTTTTTTCCACGTTCCATACCATTCCATGTCACATTCCATTCCATTCCATTCCTTTCCAGTCCACGTTCCAAACCATCACATTCCAAATTCCATTCCATTCCATACCACATTCCACTACATTTTCCGTTCCACATTCCATTCTATATTTGATTCCACATTCCATTCCTTTCTATTTCACATTCCACTCCATTCCATTTCATTCCACATTCAATTCCTTTCTAATTCACTTTCCATTCCATTACATTCCACATTCCTTTCCACATTCCATTCCATTCAATTACACATTCCGTTCCATTCCATTCCACATTCCATTCCACGTTCCATTCTATTGCATTCCACATTACATTCCATTGTATTCCACACTGCATTTATTTCCATTCCACATTCCATTCCAAATTCCATTCCATTCTATTCCAAATTCCATTCCACATTCCATTCCATTCCATTCCACATTCCATTCCATATTCCATTCCACATTCCATTCCACGTTCCATTCCACGTTCTATTTGACGTTCCCTTCCATGTACCATTCCAAGTTCCGTTCCTTATTCCATTCCACGTTCCATTGCACATTCCATTCCACCTTCCATTGCATTTCATTACACATTCCATTCCACATTCCATTACATTCCATTCCACATTCCATTCGACATTCCATTTCATTCCATTCCGCATTCCGTTCAATTCCATTCCATTGCACATTCCATTCCATTCCACATTCCATTCCATTGCATTCCACTTTCCTTTCCATTCCTTTTCACATTGCATTCCATTCCATTGCACAATGCATTAAATTCCATTCCACTTTCCATTCCAAATTCCATACCATTTCATTCGACATTCCATTCCACATTCCATTCCATTCCATTCCCCATTCCATTCCACATTCCATTCCACAATCCATTTCACGTTCATTTCCATTCCTCTCCACCTGCCATTCAGTTCCATTCCACATTGCATTTCGTTCAATTGCACTTTCCCTTACATATTCCATTCCGCATTCCATTCCACGTTCCATTCTGTGTTCAACTTGACGTTCCTTTCCACGTACCATTCCAAGCTCCATTCCTTGTTCCATTCGATTCCACTCCACATTCCATTCCATTCCACATTCCATTCCATTCTATTAAATTCCAAAACCAATTCCATTCCATCCCATTTATCATTCCATTCCATTCCACATTCCATTACAAATTCCCTTCCATTCCATTCCACAGTCCATTCTTTTCCATTCCATTCCATTCCACATT
Organism: Pongo abelii; assembly: GCF_028885655.2. Taxonomy (NCBI): domain Eukaryota; kingdom Metazoa; phylum Chordata; class Mammalia; order Primates; family Hominidae; genus Pongo; species Pongo abelii. Next base: position 12,658,686 of record NC_071996.2, read on the forward strand.
ACATTCCACATTCCCTTCCATTCCATTCCACATTCCATTCCTTTCCATTAAATTCCATTCCATATTCCATTCCATTCTATTCCATATTCCATTCCATTGCAATCCACCTTCCATTCCATTCCATTCCACATTCCATTCCATGACATTCCATTGCATCACATTCCTTTCCACATTTCATTCCATTCCATTCCATTCCACTTTCCAGTCCATTCCCTTCAATTCCATATTTCATTCCATTCCATTCCTTTCCATTCCACATTCCATTGTATTCCATTCCACATTCCATTGCATTATATTCCACATCCCATTCCATTCGTTTCCATTCCATTCCATTCCACATTAAATTCAATTCCATGCCATTCCACAATCAATTTCAGTCCATTCCATATTCCATTCCATTCCATTCCTCATTCCATTCCATTCCATTCCACGTGCCATTCCATTCCGTTCCACACTCCACTACATTCCATTCCGTTCCATTACACTTTACGTTGCATATTTCATTCCATTCAATTCCATATTGCATTCAAAGTTCCATTCCACTTTCAAACCCACGTTCCATTCCACGTTCCATTCCTCATTCCATTCCTCATTCCATTCCACATTCCATTACTCATTCCATTCCACTTTCCATTCCATTCCATTCCACGTTCCATTCCATCCCATTCCACATTCCATTCCATACCATTCCAAATTCCATTCCGTTCAATTCCACGTTCCATTCCATTCCATTCCACATTCCGTTCCATTCCATTCCAAATTCCATTCCACATTCCATTCCATTCCATTCCACATTGCAGTCCATTCCATTCCACAATCCATTCCATTCCATTCCACATTCCATTCCATATTCTATTACATTGCATTCCACATTCAATTCCATTCCATTTCACATTCCTTTCTATTCCATTCTATTCCACCTTCCATTCTACAATACATTCCATTCCATTTCACATTCCGTTAGATTCCACATTGTATTTCATTCCATTCCATTCCAAATCCTATTGGTTTCAGTTCCATTCCAAGTTCCATTCCACATTCCATTCCGTGCCATTCCACATTCCATTCCATTTCCTTCCACATTCCATTCCATTCCATTCCACATTCCATTGCATTTCACTCCACATTCAATTACCTTCCATTCCATTCCACTCCACATTCAATTACCTTCCATTCCATTCGACATTCCATTCCATTTCCTTCTTCTTTGCATTCCATTCCATTCCTCATTCCATTCCATTCCTTTCCACATTGCAGTCCACATTGCATTCCATTCCACTTTCCATTCCACGTTGCATTCCATTCCAGTCCACATTCCATTCTACTCAATTCCACATTGCATTCCACTCCATTCCATTCAATTCCACGTTCCTTTCCATTCCATTCCACAGTCCATTCCATTACATTCAAGTCCACATTCCGTTCCGTTCCATTCCATTCCAGATTCATTCCATTCCATTCCACATTCCATTCCATGTTCAATTCCACTTTCCGTTCCATTCCATTCCACTTTCCATTCCACTATCGGTTCCACGTTACATTCCACGTTCCATTGCACATTTCATTCCATTACTTTCCACGTTCCATTCCATGTTCCATTATACATTCCATTCCACATTCCATTCCATTCAATTCCACATTCCATTCCACTTTCCATTACACATTCCATTCCACACTCCATTCCATTCAGTTCCACATTACACTCGAGAATTCGTTCCATTCTTTTCCGCATTCCATTCCATTCCCTTCCACATTCCATTCCGTTTCGCATTCCACTCCATTCAATTTCACATTCCATTCAACATTCCATTGCATTCTAATTCAAATTCCAATCCACATTCCATTCCACAATCCATTCCATTCCTTTTCGCATTCCATTCAATTCCACTCCACATTCCATTCCATTCCAGTTGAAATTCCATTTGACATTCCATTCCATTGCATTCTACGTTCCATTCCATTCCATTACACATTCCATTTCCTTCCATTCCACGTTCCATTCCACATTCCATTCCGTTCCATTGCCAATTCCATTGAATTCCATTCCACACTCCTTTCCACTACATTTCATTTTCCAGTCCATTCCATTCCATTCCAGTCCACAATCCATTACATTGCGTTAGACATTCCATTCCATTCCAATCCATATTCCATTCCACATTCCATTCCGCATTCCATTCTTCATTCTATTCCACATTCCTTTCTATTCCATTCCGCATTCCACTCCATTCCATTCCATTCTGCATTCCATTCCATTTCATTCCACATTCCATTCCATTCTCTTTCACATTCCATTCCAGTCCATTCCACATTCCATTCCACATTCCATTGCATTCAATTCCACATCCATTCCATTCTATTGCACATTCCATTCCACCTTCCATTCCATTCCATTCCGCATTCCATTCCACATTCGATTCCATTACACATCCCATTCCACGTTGCATTCCACTCCAGATTCCATTCCATGTTCCATTCCAATCCATTCCACATTCCATTCCACATAACATTCCCTTCCATTTCGTTGCATTCCACATTCCATTCCATTCCATTCCAGATTCCATTCCTCATTCCATTCCATTCCATTCCATGCCATTCCTGAATCCATACCATTCCACATTCCATTCCACATTCCATTCAATTCCATTCCAATTTCGAATCCATTCAATTCCACATTCCATTCCATTCCATTCCACATTTCACTTTCCATTCCACGTTGCATTCCATGTTCCATTCCGTGTTCCGTTCCTTTCCATTCCAGTTTGCATTCCACATTCCATTCCATTCCATTCTACATTCCATTCCATCCCACTCCACATTCCATTCCATTCCAGTCCACTTTCAATCCCCTTTCCATTACTTTCCTTTCCACATTCCATTCCATGCCATTTAGCATTCCATTCCATTCCATGCCACTTTCCATTTCACATTCCTCTCCTAACCATTCCACATTCAATTACATGCCATTCCACATTGCATTCCACATTCCATTCCATTCCAATCCACATTCCATAGCATTGCATTCCATTCCTGTCCACATTCCATTCCATTCCACATTCCATTCCACTCCATTCCGCGTTGCATTCCACTCAATTCCACGTTCCATTCCACTTTCCATTCTATGTTCCATTGCACGTTCTACTCCACGTTCCATTCCACTACATTCCATGTTGCATTCCACGTTCCATTCCACGTTTCCATTCCATTACATTCCATGTTGCATTCCACGTTCCATTCCACGTTCCATTGCACGTTCCATTCCACATTGCATTACATTCCATTCCGCATTCTTTTCCACATTCATTTCCATTCCATTCCATATTCCATTCCATTACATTCCACATTCCATTTCATTCCATTCCACATTGCATTCCATTCCATTGTATTCCACATTCTATTCCACATTCCATTCCACATTCCATGTCTTTCCAATCCACATTCCATTTACTTCCATTCCACATTCCATTCCATTCCATTTCCCATTCTTCTTCATTCAATTCCTTTTCAGTCCAATTTCCATTCCATTCCATTCTTAATTCCATTACATTCCATTCGACATTCCATTCCATTCCATTCCATTCCATTACATTCCACATTCCATTCCATTCCACATTCCATTCCATTCCACTTTCCATTACATTCCATTCCACATTCCATTCCATTCCATTCCACTTTCCATTCCATTCCATTTCACATTGCATTCCATTCCAAATCAATTTCCATTCCATTCCATTCCATTCCATTCCATTCCGCCTTCCATTCCATTCCATTCCAAATTCCATTACATTCCATTCCACTTTCCTTTCCATTCAATTGTACGTTCCATTGCATTCCATTTCACATTCTATTCCATTCCATTTCAAATCCCATTCCATTCCGTTCCATTCCTCATTCCATTCCATTCCATTCCATTCCACATTCCATTCCACTTTCCATTCCATTCCATTCCACATTCCATTCAATTCCATTCCCTTCCATTCCGCATTCCTTTCAATTCCTTTCCAAATTCTGTTCCACATTCCATTCCATTGCATTCCAGATTCCATTCCACATTGCATTCAATTCCATTCCTCATTCCATTCCATTCCATTTCACATTCCATTCAACATTCCTTTACATTTCATTACATTTCACATTCCATTACATTCCACATTCCATTCCAAATTCCATTCCGTTCCATTCCGCATTCCATTCCACAGTCCATTCCCCTACATTCCACATTCCAATCCCTTCCATTCCACATGCCATTTAATTCCATTCCACCTTGCACCCCTTTCCTTTCCACGTTCCATTCCACGTTCCATTCCACGTTCAGTTCCACTTTCCATTCCATGTTCCATTCCATTCCATTCCAGGTTCCATTCCACTTTCCATAGACGTTCCATTCCATGATCCATTCCACATTTCATTCCATTCCATTTCATATTCCATTCAATGTTTCATTCCATTCCTTTCCATATTCCATTCCACATTCTATTCCATTCCATTCCACTTTCCTTTCCATTCCATTCCGCATTGGATTCCACGTTCCATTTCTTTCCATTCCACATTCCATTCCACATTCCATTCCGCAATGCATTCCATTGCATTGCACATTCCATTGCACGTTCCATTCCAGATTCCATTCCATTCCATTCTAGATTCCATTCCATTCCATTCCATTCCAGATTCCATTCCACATTCCATTTCATGTTGCATTCCACGTTCCCTTCCACATTCCTTTCCATTCCATTACACATTCCATTCCACCATCCATTCCATTCAATTCCTCATTCCATTCCTCTTTCCATTCCATTCCACCATCCATTCCATTCAATTCATCATTCCCTTCCTCTTTCCATTCCATTCCACTCCACATTCCATTCCAATCCATTCCACATTCCACTCCATTGCATTCTACTTTCCATTCCACATTCTACTCCGTTCCATTCCACATTGCATTCCATAAACAATTCCATTCCATTCTACATTCCTCTGCATTCCGTTCCATTCTACATTCCATTCCATTCCATTCTATATTCCATTCAAATCCATTCCACATTCCATTCCATTCCAATCCACATATCATTCCGTTCAACATTTCATTCCATTCCATTGCACATTCCATTCCACATTCCATTCCATTTCATATTCCATTCCATTCCTTTCCACATTCCATTGCACATTCTATCCCATTTCATTCCACATTCCTTTCCATTCCATTCAACATTGCATTCCATTCCATTCCACATTCCATTCCACTCCATTGCACCTTCCGTCGTATTCCATTCAATATTCCATTCCATTCCAATCCACGTTCCTTTATACTTTGGATTACATTCCATTTCAGGCTGCATTCGATTCCATTCCACTTTCCATTCCACTTTCCATTCCATTCCATATTCCATTCCATTCCATATTCCATTCCATTCCATTCCCTTCCATTCATCTTTCCATTCCATTCCTTTCCACATTCCATTCCTCATCCTTTCCTTTCCATTCCACATTTGATTCCACATTCCATTCCATTCTATTGCACATTTCATTCTGCATTGCATTCCATTCCATTCCACATTCCATTGCATTCCATTCCACATTCCATTCCGCATTTCATATCATTGCATTCCACTTTCCATTCCACATTCTATTAAATTACACATTCCATTCCATTGCATTCCACATTCTGTTCCACATTTCGATCCATTCCATTCCACATTCCATGCCACATTCCACTCAACATTCCATTGCAAATTGCATTCTAGAATCCATTAGACATTACATTCCATTTCTCTTTCCCTTCCACGTTCCATTCCACATTCCATTCCTTTCCACGTCCCATTCCACATTCCATTCCAAGTTCCATTCCACATTGCATTCCATTCCATACCAAGTTCCAGTTTAGATTCCATTCCATTGCATCGCACATTGCATTCCACATTCCATTCCATTTCACGTTCTATTCCATATTCCATTCCGTTGCATTCCACAATCCATTCCAGTTCATTCAACATTTCATTCGACTTTTCATTCCATTCCATTCCACATTCCATTCCACATTCCATTCCGTTCCATTCCTCATTCCATTCCACTTCGCATTCCACATTCCATTCCATTCCACATTCTATACCATTCCAGTCCACATTCCATTCCATTCCATTCCACATTCCATTCCACATTCCATTCCACATTCCATTCCACGTTGCATTCCACATTCCATACCATTCCGTTCCACATTCCATTCCATTCCATTCCACATTCCATTCCATTCCATTCCACATACCATTCCATTCCACATTCCATTCCACATTCCATTCCACCTTCCCTTCCATTGCAGGTGGCATTCCACATTCCATTCCACATTCCAATCCATTACTTTCCCCGTTCCATTAAATTCCATTCCACTTTCCCTTCCACATTCCATTCCATTCCATTACACGTTCCATTCCATTCCATTCCACATTGCTTTCCACATTTCATTCCATTCCATTCCACGTTCCTTTCCATTCCATTCCACTTTCCATTCAAATACATTCCACGTTCAATTCCACATTCCATTCCATTACATTCCACATTCCATTCCATTCCATCCCACGTTCCATTCCACATTCCTTTCCACATCCCTTTCCATTCTATTCGGCATTCCATTCCATTCCATTCCACATTCCATTCCATTGTATTCCATTCCACATTCCATTCCAATCCATTCCAATTTCCAATCCACATTCCACTCCACATTGCATTCCATTCCACTCCACGTTTCATTCCATTCCATTCCATGTTCCATACCATTCCATTCCACTGTCCATTCCATATTCCAATCCATTCTACTGCACGTTCCATTCCATTCCTTTCCACGTTCCATTCCACATTCCATTCCATTCCATTCCACATTCCATTCCATTCCACGTTCCATTCCACATTCCATTCCATTCCATTCCACATTCCATTCCGTATTGCATTCCATTCCATTCCACATTCTGTTCCATTGCTTTACCTTCCATTCCAAGTTCCATTCCATTCCTTTCCTTTCCATTGCAGAGTTCATTCCTTTTCATTCCACATTCCATTCCATTCCATTCCCTTCCATTCCGCATTCCATTCCATTGTATTCCATTCCACATTCCATTCCAATCCATTCCAAGTTCCAATCCACATACCACTCCACATTGCATTCCGTTCCACTCCACATTTCATTCCATTCCATTCCACGTTCCATACCATTCCATTCCACTTTCCATTCCACATTCCAATCCTTTCTACTGCACGTTCCATTCCATTCCATTCCATGTTCCATTCCACATTCCATTCCATTCCATTCCACATTCCGTTCCATTCCACATTCCATTCAATTCCATTCCACATTCCATTCCTTATTGCATTCCATTCCATTCCACATTCCGTTCCACTACATTACTTTCCATACCACATTCCATTCCATTCCTATCCTTTCCATTGCAGAATTCATTCCTTTTCATTCAACATTCCATTCCATTCCACTACATTACTTTCCATACCACATTCCATTCCATTCCTATCCTTTCCATTGCAGAATTCATTCCTTTTCATTCAACATTCCATTCCATTCCATTCCCTTCCATTCCACATTCCGTTGAATTCCATTCCACTTTCAATTCAATTCTATTCCATTCCACATTCCATTCCATTCCATTCCACATTCCATTCCATTCCATTCCACATTCCATTTCTTGTCAATCCACATTCCATTCCATTCCACATTCCTTTCCATTCAACTCTACATTCAAATCCACATTCCATTCCATTACATACCACATTGCAGTCCATTCCATTCCACATTCCATTCCATTCCATTCCATTTCCCAATCCATACAATTCCATTTCACTTTCCATTCGACATTGCGTTGCATTCCATTTGAAATTCCAATCCACATTCCATTCCACATTCCATTCCTTTCCATTTCGCTTTCCACTCCATTCCATTCTAAATTCCATTCCATTTCAATTGAAATTCTTTTCCAAATTTCATTCCATTCCTTTGCACATTCTGTTCCATTCCATTCAACATTCCATTCCACGTTTCATTCCATTTCATTCCACATTCCATTCCACGTTCCATTTAACATTCCATTCCATTCCATTCCACATTCTATTCCATTCCATTCCACATTCCAGTCCATAATATTTTACATTCTATTACACATTCCATTACACAATCAATTCCATTCCATTCCACATTCCACTCTATTCCATTCAATTCATCATTGTATTCTATTCTACATTCCATTCAATTCCATTCCACATTCCATTCCATTCCAATCCACATTCCAGTCCATTCTACATTCCGTTCCATTGAATTCTACATTCCATTCCACATTCCATTCCATTATATTCCACATTGCATTCCATTCCTTTCCACATTCCATTCCATTCCATTCCACATTCCATTCCATTCCACTTCTCATTCCATACCATTCCATTTCACTTTCCATTCGACATTGCATTTCATTCCATTTAAAATTCCAATCCACATTCCATTCCACATTCCATTCTATTCCATTAGGCTTTTCACTCCATTCCATTCCACATTCCATTCCATTCCTATTCAAATTCCTTTCCATATTTCATTCTATTCCATTGCACATTCCGTTCCAATCCATTCCACGTTCCATTCCACATTTCATTCCATTCCATTCCACGTTCCATTCCATTCCAATCCACGTTCCATTGCATTATATGCAACGTTCCATTCCATTCCATTCCACGTTCCATTCGACATTCCATTCCATTCCTTTTCAGGTTCCATTCCATTCCATTCCTCTTTCCATTCCACATTCCATTCCTTTCCATTCCACATTCCATTCCATTTTCTAATCCATTCCATTCCATATTCCATTCCATTCATTTCCCTTCCATTGCACATTCCATTCCCTTCCATTCCACATTGCATTACACATTCCATTCCATTCCATTCTTCATTCCATTCCACATTCTATTCCATTCCATTCAACATTCCGTTCCACATTGCACTCCATTCCATTCCACATTCCTTTCCACATTTCAATCCATTCCATTGCACATTGCATTCGACATTCCTTTCCATTCCATTCCACTTTCCATTGCGCATTTCATTCCACTAAATTCCACATTCCATTCCACATTGCATTCCTTTACCTTCCTCATTGCATTCCATTCCATTCCATTCCACATTCTATTCCATTACTTTCCACGTTCCATCCAGTTTCCATTCCACTTTCGATTCCTTTCCATTCCACCTTTCATTTCATTCCATTCCACGTTCCTTTCTATTCATTTCCATTCCACTTTCCATTCCACATTCCATTCCATTGTGCTTCACATTCTATCCATTCCATTCCACGTTCCATTCCATATTCCGTTCCATTGCATTCCACTTTCCATTCCATTCCACTCCACGTTCCATTCCATTCCATGCCACGTTCCATTCCATATTCCATTGCATTCCATTCCACTTTCCATTTCCTTCCATTCCATGTTCCTCTCCAAATTCCTTTCCATTCCTTTCTACCTTCTATTCCATTACATTCCACCTTGAATTCCACATTCCGTTCCAGTCCATTCCACGTTCCATTCCGTATTCCCTTCCATTCCATTCCACATTCAATTCCTTTCTATTCTCTTATATTCCACATTCCATTCCATTCCGTTCCACTTTCCATTCCATTCTATTCCCCTCCATTCCTCATTATTTCCGTTCCATTCCACATTCCATTCCATTCCATTACACATTCCATTCCATTACACAGTTTATTCCATACAACATTCTATTCCCTTCCATTCCACTTCACTATCCATTCCATTCCACATTGCATTCCATTCCATTCCAGGTTCCATTCTATTCCATTCCACGTTCCATTCCATTCCATTCCATTCCATTCCTCTTTCCATCCCATTCCATTCCAAATTCCATTCCATTGCATTCCACATTCCATTCCTTTCAATTCCTTTCCAAATTCCATTTCATTCCATACCACATTCCATTTCACATTCAATTCCATTCCATTCCACATTCCATTCCTCATTCCATTCCAATCCATTCCACATTCCATGTCATTCCACATTCCATTCCACATTCCTTTCCACATTCTATTCCACTTTCCATTCCATTCAATTCTCTATTACATTCGACATTTAATTCCATTCCATTCGACATTCCATTCCATTCCATTTCACAATGCATTCCATTCCATTTAACATTTTATTACACATTCCATTGCATTCCATTTCAAATTCCAATCCACATTCCATTCCACTATCCATTCCATTCCATTTCGAATTCCATTGAATTCCATTCCACATTCCATTCCATTCCATTTCCAATTCCATTCCATATTCCATTCCATTGCATTCCACGTTACATTGCATTTCTTTCCAGGTTCCTTTCCACGTTCCAGTCCACGTTTAATTCCATGTTCCTTTCCACATCCCATTCCATTCCACGTTCCTTTCCACGTTCCATTCCACGTTTTATTCCATGTTCCTTTCCACATCCCATTCCATTCCTTTCCACAATCCAGTCCACATTCCATTCCAGATCCCATTCCATTCCATTCATCATTCCATTCCATTCCATTCCATGTTCCATTCCATTCCTTTGCACATTCCATTCCTATCCATTCCACATTCCATTCCATTCCATTCCGTATTCCATTCCACATTCCATTCCATTCCGTATTCCATTCCACATTCCATTCCATTCCATTCCACATTCCATTCCATATGCCATTACATTGCATTCCACATTCCATTCCATTGAATTTCACATTCCATTCCATTCCATTCCATTTCATATTCCACTCCATTTTCCATTCAATTCCATTCCACATTCCATTCCATTCCACATTCCATTCCATTCCATTCCATTCCACCTTCCATTCCCTTCCATTCCATATTCCACTCCATTCCAATCCATTGCTTTCCACATTACAATCCACATTCCATTCCATTCCATTAGTCATTGTATTCCACATTCCATTCCCATTTCCATTCCACAATCCATTCCACGATCCTTTCAACCATCCATTCCACTTTCCATTCCGTGTTCCATTCCACGTTCAATTCCTCAATCAATAACTCATTCCTTTCCAAATTCCATAACTCATTCCATTGCATATTCCGTTCCATTCCTTTCCACATTCTATTCGATTCCATTACGCATTCCATTCCATTCCATTCCACATTCCATTCCATTCCATTCCATTCCATTGCATATTCCATTCCACACTGCATTCCATTCCATTCCACTTTCCATTCCGTTCCATTCCATATTCCTTTCATTATTCCATTCCATTGCATTCCATAATCCATTCGATTCCATTTCACATTCCATTCCATTCCATTGCACATTCTTTTCCTCATTCCATTCCTTTCCATTCCACATTCCATTCCATTCCACATTCCATTCCTTGCCATTCCATTCCACATTCCATTACTTTCAATTGCATTCCACGTTCCATTCCACATTCCATTCCATTCAATTCCACAATCTATTCCATTCCACATTCTATTCCATTCTAATCCACGTTACTATACATTCCATTCCACGGTGCATTCCATTCCATTCCACGTTCCATTCTTTTCCTTTCCACCTTCTATTAAATTCCATTCAATTCCATTCCACATTCCATTCCATTCCATTCCACATTCCATTGCTTTCCGTTCCATTCCACATTCCGTTCCATTCCATTCCACATAAAATTCCATTCCATTCCTTCTTAATTCATTTCCATTACTCGTTCCATTGAATTCCTTTCCACGTTCCATTCTTTTGAATTCCATTCCAGATTCCATTCCTTTCCATTCCACATTCCATTCCATTCCACGTTCCATTCCATTCCATTCCACATTCCATTACACTCCATTCCATTCCACATTCCGTTCCATTCCATGCCACATTCCGTTCCATTCCTTTCCATTCCACCTTCCTTTCCATTCCACTCCACATTCCATTCCACATTTCATTCCAGATTCCGTTCCACATTCCTTTCCACATTTCAATCCCTTCCATTCCAATTTCCATTCCACGTTTCATTCCATTCCATTATGCATTCCTTTCCACATTCCATTCCATTGCACATTGCATTCCATTCCTTTCCACTTTCCATTCCACATTGTATTCCATTCTATTCCACATTCCTTTCCATTGCGTTCAAGATTCCATTCCATTCCATTCCACATTCCATTCAACATTCCATTCCACATTCCATTTCAAATACCATTCCACATTCCATTCCATTCCTCTGCATTCCGCATTCCATTCCACATTCCATTCCATTCCATTCCACATTCCATTCCACATTCCATTCCATTCCATTCCACATTCCATTCCACAATCCATTCCACCATCCATTCCATTCCACATTCCCTTCTTCATTCCATTCCATTACATGTTCCTTTCTACATTCCATTCTACGTTCCATTCCACATTCCATTCCACGTTCCATTCCACATTCCATTCCATTCCACTTTCCATTCTACATTCCATTCTACGTTCTATTCCATTCCACGTTCCATTCTACATTCCATTCCACATTCCATTCCATTGCACGTTTCATTCCACATTACATTCCGCATTCCATCCGACATTCCATTCCATTCCATCGCACATTCCTTTCGACATTACATTCGATTACATTCCTCACTGCATGCCACATTCCATTCCATTTCATTCCCCTTTCCTTTCCACATTTTATTCCACTCCATTCGTCCATTTCATTGGATTCCACATTCCATTCCTTTCCACATTCCATTCCACCTTCCTTTCCATTGCATTCCACATTCCTTTCCATAACATTCCACATTCCATTCCACTTTCCTTTCCTTTCCATTCCACATTCCATTACATATCCACGTTCCATTTCACATTCGATTCCATTCAATTCCACGTTCCATTCCACATTCCATTCCACATTCAATTCCATTCCATTCCACATCCCAATCCATTCCATTGCACTTTCCATTCCATTCCATTCCACGTTCCGTTCATTTCCATGCCACATTCCACTCCATTCTATTCCATTCCATTCCACATTATATTGCACATTTCATTCCGTTCCATTCCACATTGCATTCCAAATTCCATTCCACGTTCTATTACACGTTCCATTCCACGATACATTTCACTTTGCATACCACGTTAAATTCCACGTTCCATTCCTCATTCCATTCCACATTCCATTCCATATTGAATTTCATTTCCTTTCCATTCCACATTGCATTCCATTCCATTCTTTTCCATTCCATCCCTTTCCCCCTTCAATTCCATTCAATTCCTCATTCCTTTCCACATTCCATTCCATTCCATTCCACATTCCAATTCTCATTCCTTACCATTCCATTCCACATTCCATTCCACATTCCATTCCACATTGCATTCCACAATCCATTCCACATTCCATTACACATTCCGTTCCATTCAATTCAACATTACATTCGACATGTTATTCCATTCCATTCGACATTCCATTCCATTAAATCCCACATTTAATTCGACATTTCATTCCATTCCATTCGACATTCCATTCCATTTCATTCCACATTCCTTTCCTTTCCATTTCGCATTCCATTCCATTCCATTTCACATTCCAAATACATTCCATTGCATTCCATTTCAAATTGCAATCCACATTCCATTCCACTATCCATTCCGTTCCATTTCGAATACCATTCCATTACATTCCACTTTCCATTCCGTTCGTTTTCAAATTCCATTCCACATTCCATTCCATTCCATTCCACGATGCATTCCATTCCATTTCACGTTACATTCCTTTCCATTCTACGTTCCATTCCACGTTCTATTCCATGTTCCTTTCTAAATCCCATTCCATTCCATTCCACATTCCACTCCACATTCCATTAAATTCCATTCCACATTCCATTCCACATTCCACTCCATTCCATTCTATTCCATTCCATTCCATTCCATTCCACATTGCATTCCACATTCCATTCCTTTCCTTTCTCCATTCCATTCCATTCCACATTTCACTCCATTCAATTCCAATCCACATTCCATTGGTTTCAATTCCATTGCAAGTTCCATTCCACATTCCATTCCGTGCCGTTCCACATTCCATTCCATTTCCTTCCACATTCCATTCCATTCCGTTCCAGCCCACATTCCATTCCTTTCCATTCGACATTCCATTCCATTCCCTTCCAATCCACATTCCATTGGTTTCAATTCCAATGCAAGTTCCATTCCACCTTCCATTCTTTGCCATTCCACATTCACTTCTATTTCATCCCGCAATACATTCCAATCCATTCCAGTCCACATTCCATTCCATTACATTCCACATTCCGTTGCATTTCATTCCACATTCAATTCCATTCCATTCCATTCCACATTCCATTCCATTCCCTTCTTCATTGCTTTCCATTCCATTCCTCATTCCATTCCATTCCTTTCCAAATTGCATTCCGTTCCATTACACATTCCATTCTATTCCATTGCACATTCCATTGCATTCCATTCCACATTCCATTCCACTTTGCATTCCATTCCACATTCCATTCAACGATCCATTCCATTCCATTCCACATTCCATTCTATTCAATTCCACATTTCATTCCACTCCTCTCCATTCATGTCAACATTCCCTTCCTTTACATTCCATTCCACAGTGATTCCATTTCATTCTATTCCACATTCCATTCCATTCCATTCCACATTTCTCTCCATACCATTCCACTTTCCATTCCACGTTCAATTCCACTTTCCTTTCCATTCCATTTCACTTTCCATTCCAGTATAATTTCCACGTTCCATTCCGCGTTCCATTCCACGTTTTATTCCTTTCCATCCCACGTTCCATTAGACGTTCCATTCCACATTCCATTCCATTGCCTTCCACATTCCATTCCACATTCCATTCGACATTCCATACCATTCAATTCCACATTACATTCAACATTTCATTCCGTTCCATTCCATTCAACATTCCCCTCCATTCAATTTCGCATTCCATTCTATTCCATTCCACGTTCCATTCCTTTCCATTCCACGTTCCATTCCACGTTCCATTCCATGTTCCATTCCATGTTCTATTCCACGTTCCTTTCCACACCCCATTCCATTCCATTCCACATTCCATTCCATTCCATTCCACTTTCCATTCCTTTCCACTCCTCACTCCATTCCATTCCATTCCACATTCCTTTCCATTCCATTCCACATTCCATTTCACATTCAATTCCATTACATTCCACATTCCATTCCATTCCATTCCATTCCCCGATCCATTCAATTCCGTTCCATGTATCATTCCGTACCTTTCCAAGTTGCATTCCACGTTCCATTCCAATTTCCATTCCACTTTCCCTTACATTGCATTCCACATTCCAATCCATTTAATTCCACTTTGCATTCATTTCCATTCTTCATTACGTTCCATTACATTCCATTCCACTTTCCTTTCCATTCCATTCCACATTCCATTCCATTCCATTCCCTTTCATTCCACATTCCATTCAATTGCATTCCACATTCCATTCCCATTCCATTCCATTGCATTCCAGATTTAATTCCACATTCCTTTCCATTCCATTCAACATTCCATTGCATTGCATTCCACATTCCATTCCATTCCTTTCCACAGTACATTCCACGTACTTTTCCATTCCATTCCATTTCATATTCCATTCCATTCCACATTCCATTCCAAATTCCTTTCCATTCCTTTCCACTTTCCATTCCGCTTTCCAATCCATTACGTTCCACATACTATTCCACATTGCATTCCATTGCTTACCACATACCATACCATTCCGTTCCGTTCCATTCCACATTCCATTCCATACCACGTTCCATTCTACATTCCTTTCCACATTCCATTACTTTCCATTCCACGTTTCATTCCATTCCATTCCGTGTTCCATTCCATTCCATTCCACGTTCCATTCCACATATCATTCCTTTCCACTCCACGATCCATTCCATTCCATTCCACGTTTCATCCCATATTCCATTCCATTCCATTCCACATTCCATTCCATTCCATCCACCTTCCATTCCACGTTCCATTCCATTCGATTCCACGTTACATTCCGTATCCCATTCCATTCCATTCCACATTCCGTTCCATTCCCTTCCCTTCCATTCCACATTCCATTCCATTCCATTCCACATTCCATTCCATTCCATTCCATTCCACATTGCATTCCACACTGCATTCCATATTCCATTCCACATTCCATTTCTTATTCCATTCCATTCCATTCCACATTCCATTCCACATTTCATTCCATTCCATTCCACATTCCATTCCCCATTCCATTCTACATTCCATTCCTTTCCATTACGCATTCCATTCCATTCCTTTCCACAATCCATTCCACTCCCTTTCAAATTCCTTTCCAGATTCCATTCCATTGCATTGCACATTTCTTTCCTTTGCATTCCACTTTCCATTCCATTCCATTCCATGTTCCATTCCACATTCTATTCCATTCCATTTCAGTTTCCATTAAATTCCATTCCCCCATCCATTCCACATTCCATTCCATTCCATTCCTCATTACATACCATATTGCAATGCTTTCCATTCCATATTCTGTTACATTCCATTCGCTTCCATTCCAGAATCCATTCGTTTCTATTCCTCATTCCATTCCACATTCCATTCCACATTCCAATCCATTCCGTTACACTTTCCATTCCACATTCCATTCCATTATATTCCACATTCCATTCCACATTACATTCGATTACATTCCACATTCCTTTCAATTCCATGCCACTTTCCATTGCACGTTGCATTTCATTCCATTTCACATACCATTCCACATTCCTTTCCATTCCATTCCACCTTCCATTCCACATTCCATTCCATTACATTCCATATTATATTCCACATTGCATTCCATTGCTTATGACATACCATTCCATTACATTCCACATTCCATTTCATACCACGTTCCATTCCACATTCCATTCCACATTCCATTACTTTCCATTCCACGTTACATTTCATTCCATTCCGCGTTCCATTCCATTCGATTCCACGTTCCATCCCATATTCCATTCCATTCCACTCCACATTCCATTCCATACCATCCACCTTCCATTCCACATTCCATTCCAATCGATTCCACGTTACATTCCATTCCATTCCACCTTGCATTCCACATTGCATTAAATATTCCATTCCACATTCCATTACACATTTCATTCCATTCCATTCCATATTCCATTCCTCATTCCAATGAACGTTTCATTCCATTGCATTCGACATTCTGTTCCACATTCCATTCTACTGCACTTTGCATTCCATTCATTTCAACATTCCTTTCCACATTCTATTCCATTCCATTCTGCATTCCATTCCATATTCCAATCCATTACATTCCATACTCCATTACACCCCATTCCCTTCCATTCCACATTCCATTCCATTCCGCATCCACATTCCATTCTACGTTCCAGTCAATTCCATTCCACGTTCAATTGCATTCCATTCCACCTTCCATTACATTCCTTTCCACCTTACATTCCCTTCCATTCCACATTCCACTCAATTCCAATCCATTTCTTTCAACATTACAATCCACTTTCCATTCCATTCCATTCCACGTTGCATTCCATGTTCCATTCCACGTTCCATTCCATGATCCATTCCACGAACCATTCAATGATCCATTCCACTTTCCATTCCAAGTTCCATGCCACATTCCATTCCTCAATCAATAACTCATTCCTTTCCACATTCCATAACTCATTCCATTCCATATTCCATTCCATTCCACCTTCTATTCGATTCCCTTACACATTCCATTCCATTCCATTCCTCATTCCTTCCTTTCCATTCCTTTCCATTGCACATTCCATTCGACATTCCATTCCATTGCATTCCACTTTCCATTCCGTTCCATTCCACATTCCATTCCATATTGTATTCCATTGCATTCCACATTCCATTCCATTCCATTTCACATTCCATTACATTCCATTCAATTCATCATTCTTTTCCACGTTCCATTCCATTCCATTCAAAATTCTATTCCATTACACATTCTGTTCCATTCTATTCCACTTTCCATTCCGTATTCCATTCCATTCCTTTGCACATTCCATTCCACATTCCATTCCACATTCCTAACCATTCCATCCCACATTTTATTCCATTCCATTCCATTCCATTCCACATTCGATTTCACATTCCATTCCCTTCCATTCCACATTCCATTCCATTCCATTTCACCTTCCATTCCATATTCCATTCCATTTCATTCCACATTCCATTCCATTCCATTTCACATTCCATTCCATTCCATTCCATTACACTTTCCTTTCCACATTCCATTCCACATTCCATTCCATTCCACATTCCATTCCATTCCATTCTACATTCCATTCCTCTCAATTTCGTTGCATTTTCCATTCAACATTCCACTCCATGGCATTCCACATTCCATTCCATTCCATTCCAATTTCCACTCCATTCCATTCCATTCCAGTCCGCCTTCCATTCCATTCCTTTCCGTTCCACATTCCATTCCATTCCATTCCACATTCCATTGCATTCCTTTCCATTCCATTTTCCATTCCAATCCATCATATATTCCATTACATTCTATTCCATATTCCATTCCATTCCATTCCACATTCAAATCCATTTCATTCCACAATCAATTCCATTCCATTCCACGTTCCACTCCACATTCCAATCCATTCCATTTAACATTTCATTCCACTCAATTTCACTTTCCATACCATTCCATTCCTTTCCATTCGAGTTCACATTCCATTCCACTCCATTCCATTCCACATTCCATTCCATTCCTTTATAGTACACATTCCATTCCAAGCGAAACCTTTCCGCCTTCCATTCCATACCATTCCACATTTCATTCCATTCCATTCCATATTTCATTCCACATTCCATTCCATTCCACTTTCCATTCCACGTTCCATTCCATTCCATTCCACATTCCAATCCATTTCATTCCACATTCTATTCTACCTTCCATTCCTTTCCATTCCACATTCCATTCCATATTCCATTCCATTCAATTCCACATTCCCTTCCATTCCACATACCATTCCTTCTTCCATTCCATTCCACATTCCTTTCCACATTCCATAACTTTCCATTCCACATTCCATTCCACATTACATTACATATTCCATTCCACATTTCATTACTTTTGTTTCCAGTCCATTCCATTCCATTTCACATTCCATATCATTCCATTGCATTCCATTCCACATTCCATTCCATTTAATTCCAGATTCCATTCCACATTCCATTTCACATTCCTATCCACAATCCATTCCACATTCCATTCCATTCCGTGTTCCATTCCATTCCATTCCACGTTCCTTTCCATTCCAATCCATGTTCCATTCCACATTCCATTCCATTCCATTACGCGTTCCATTCCATTCCATTCCCTTCCATTCCACATTCCATTCCATTCCATTCCACGTTCCATTCCATTTCATTCTTCATTCCATTCAATTCCATTCTCTTCCTTTCCATTCCATTCCACATTCCATTCCTTTCCATAACTTATTCCTTTCCACATTCCATTGCGTTGCAATCCACTTTCCATTCCACATTCCATTCTGTTCCATTCTGCATTCCACTCCATTCCATTCCACATTCCATCCCATTCCATGCCACATTCCATTTCACATTCCATTGCATTCCATTGCACATTCCATTAAACATACCATTCCGTTCCATTCCACTTTCCATTCCATTCCATTCCACATTCCATTGCATTCCATTCAATTCTACATTCCACTATATTACAATCAATATTCCATTTCCACTTTCCATTCCATTCCATTCCACATTCCGTTCCACATTCCATTGCATTCCATTCCATTCTACATTCCATTCCATTACAATCAATATTCCATTTCCCCATTCCGTTCCATTCCATTCCACATTCCGTTACATTCCATTCCAGTCCACATAACATTCCATTCCAGATTCCATCCCACATTGCATTCCATTCCATTCCACTTTCCATTCCAAGTTCCATTCCATTGCATTCCATTCCTTCCGTTTCCATTGCATTCCATTCCAAATTCCTTCCCATGTTCCATTCGATTTGATTCCACATTGCATTCCATTCCAGTCCACTACCCATTCCATTCCATCCCACTTTCCATTCCATTCCTTTCCACATTGCATTCTATTCCACCCCACATTCCATTCCGTTCCATTTCGCATTCCATTCCAGTCCATTCCACTGCATTCCACATTCTATTCCAATCCATTCCATTCCACTTTCCATTCCATTCCATTCTTTTCCACATTCCATTCCATTCCATTCCACATTCCATTCCACATTCCATTCCACATTGCATTCCGTTGCATTCCACATTCTCTTCCACATTCCATTCCATTTCACGTTTCATTCCATTCCATTCCATATTCCATTCCATTCCATTCCATTCCACATTCCATTCCACTTTGCATTCCACGTTCCATTCTGCGTTCCATTCCAGTCCATTCCACTTTCCATTCCTCATTGCATTCCATTCCATTCCACTTTCCATTACACGTTCCATTCCATTCCATTCCGCATTCCATTCCACATTCCATTGCATTCGTTTCTACTTTCCATTCCATTCCTTTCCACATTCCATTACAAATTCCCTTTCATTCCATTCCATGCCATTCCACAGTCCATACCATTCACATTGCATTCAACATTTGATTCCATTACATTCCACATTGCATTCCACATTCCATTCCACATTCCATTCCATTCCTACACACATTCCATTCCATTCCATTCCATTCCTGTCCACATTCCATTGAATTCCATACAATTCCACATTTCATTCCCTTCCATTCCACATTCCATTCCATATTCCATTCCATTCAATCCACATTCGTTTACACTCCATTAAATTCCTATCTACATTCCATTCAATTTTATACCATTCCACAAAGCATTCCATTTCATTCAACATTACCTTCCATTCAATTCCACATTCCTTTCCATGGCATTCCAGGTTCCATTGATTTCTATTCCACTTTCCGTTCCATTCCATTCCACTTTCCATTCGATGTTGTATGCCAAGTTCCATTCCACTTTCCCTTCCACGTTCCATGCCATTCCATTCCATGTTCCATTCCATGTGCCATTCCATGATCCATTCCACATTCAATTCGAAATCTATTCCACATTCCATTACACATTCCATTCCATTAAATTACACATTCCAGTCCATTACATTCCACATTCCATTGCACATTCCATTCCACATTCCATTTTACATTCCATTCCATTTAATTCCACATTGCATGCCACATTCCATTCCATTCATTTCACATTCCATTCCATATTCCATTCCATTCCATTCCACTTTCCATTCCACATTCCATTCCACAATTATTCCACATTCCATTCCAAATTCTATTCCACAATCCATTGCATATTCCATTCCATTCCACGTTCCCTTCCACATTCCATTCCACATTCCATTCCTTTCCATATTCCAGTGCATATTCCTTTCCAAGTTCCATTCCACATTGCATTCCAATGCATTCCACATTCCATTCCACATTCCATTCCATTCCATTCCACATTGATTTCCACATTCCAATCCATTCCACTTTCAATTCCAGATTCCATACCATTCCATTCCATATTCCATTACACATTCCATTCCATTACATTCCACGTTGATTTCCACATTCCAATCCATTCCACTTTCAATTCCAGATTCCATACCATTCCATTCCATATTCCATTACACATTCCATTCCATTACATTCCACATTCCATTGCACATTCCATTCCATTCAATTCCACATTCCATTTCACATTCCATTCCATTCCATTACCCATTCCATCCCATCCCACATTGCATTCCATTCCTCTCTACATTCCATTCTTTTCCACCTCACATTCCATTCCGTTCCATTTCACATTCCATTCCATTCCCTTCCACTGCATTCCACATTGTATTCCAATCCATTCCATTCCACTTTCCATTCCATTCCATTCTTTTCCTCATTCCATTCCATTCCATTCCACATTCCATTCCACATTGCATTCCATTGCATTCCACATTCTCCTCTACATTCCATTGCATTTCACGTTTCATTCCATTCCTTTCCATATTCCATTCCATTCCATTCCATTCCGCATTCCATTCCAATCCAGTCCACATTCCACATTCCATTCCACATTCCATTCCACTTTTCATTCCACGTTCCATTCTGCGTTCCATTCCAGTCCATTCCACTTTCCATTCCTCAATGCATTCCATTCCATTCGACTTTCCATTACATGTTCCATTCCATTCTATTCCGCATTCCATTCCACATTCCATTGCATTCGTTTCTATGTTCCATTCCATTCCATTCCACATTCCATTCCAAATTCCATTTCATTCCATTCCATGCCATTCCACAGTTCATACCGTTTACATTGCATTCAACATTTGATTCCATTCCATTCCACATGGCATTCCACATTCCATTCCACATTCCATTCCATTCCTATACACATTCCATTTTATTCCATTCCATTCCTGTCCACATTCCATTCAATTCCATACAATTCCACATTTCATTCCCTTCCATTCCACATTCCATTCCATATTCCATTCCATTCAATCCTCATTCCTTTACATTCCATTAAATTCCTATCGACATTCCATTCAATTCTATACCATTCCACAAAGTATTCCATTTCATTCAACATTACATTCCATTCAATTCCACATTCCTTTCCATGCCATTCCAAGTTCCATTCATTTCCATTCCACGTTGCATTCCATTCCATTCCACGTTCCATTCGATTTTCTATGCCATGTTCCATTCCACTTTCCCTTCCACGTTCCATGCCTTTCCATTCCATGTTCCTTTCCATGATCCATTCCACGTTCAATTTCAAATTCTATTCCACATTCCATTACACATTCCATTCCATTAAATTACACATTCCAGTCCATTACATTCCACATTCCATTGCACATTCCATTCCAAATTCCATTTTACATTCCATTCCATTTAATTCCACATTGCATGCCACATTACATTCCATTCATTTCACATTCCATTCCATATTCCATTCCATTCCATTCCACTTTCCATTCCACATTCCATTCCACAATCCATTCCACATTCCATTCCAAATTCTATTCCACAATCCATTGCACATTCCATTCCATTCCACGTTTCCTTCCACATTCCATTCCACATTCCATTCCTTTCCATGTTCCAGTGCATATTTCTTTCCATGTTCCATTCCACTTTGCATTCCAATGCATTCCACATTCCATTCCACCTTCCATTCCATTCCATTCCACATTGATTTCCACATTCCAATCCATTCCACATTCCATTCCAGATTCCCTTCCATTCCATTCCATTCCATTCCATATTCCATTACACATTCCATTCCATTACATTCCACATTCCATTGCACATTTCATTCCATTCAATTCCACATTCCATTTCACATTCCATTCCATTCCATTTCACATTCCTTTCCATATTACATTCCATTCCATTCCACTTTCCATTCCACATTCCATTCCACAATCCATTCCACATTCCATTCCAAATTCCATTCCACATTCCATTGCACATTCCATACCTTTCCACGTTCCTTTCCACATTCCATTGCACATTCCATTCTGTTCCACGTTCCAATGCACATTCCATTCCAAGTTCCATTCCACATTGCATTCCATTCCATTCCACATTCCATTCCACTTTCCATTCCATTCCATTCCACATTCAAATACATTCCTTTCCACATTCATTTCCATTCCGTTCCACATTCTATTGCACATTCCGTTCCATTCCATTCAACATTCTTTTCCATTCAATTCCACATTCCATTCCATTCCATTCCACACCATTCCAGTCCACATTCGATTCCATTCCATTCCTTTCCACATTCCATTCCATACCATTATAGTACACATTCCATTCCATTCCACATTCCATTTCATACGGTTCCACATTTCTTTCCATTCCATTTCACATTCCATTTCAAGTTCAATTCCACGTTTCTTTCCGTTCCAATCCAATTTCCATTTTTCGTTCCACTCCACGTTGAATTCCATGTTCCATTCCAGATTCCATTCCACTTTCCATTCCATTCCATTCCTCATTCTATTCCAAGTTCTATTCCACGTTCTATTCCACATTCCATTACACATTCCATTCC
This sequence comes from Pongo abelii, assembly GCF_028885655.2. Taxonomy (NCBI): domain Eukaryota; kingdom Metazoa; phylum Chordata; class Mammalia; order Primates; family Hominidae; genus Pongo; species Pongo abelii. The sequence continues at coordinate 12,682,833 of NC_071996.2, forward strand.
ATTCCATTTCACATTCCATTGCACATTCCATTACACATTCCATTCCAAATTCCAATCCATTCAATTCCAAATTTCATTCCACATTCCATTGCATTCCATTCCACATTCCCTTCCACATTCCATTCCACATTCCATTCCACATTCCCTTCAACAATCCATTCCAATTTCCATTCCAGATTCCATTCCACAATACAGTCTACATTCAATTCCTTTCCACTTTCCATTCCACATTCCATTTCACATTCCATTCCATTCCACGTTCCATTCCACATTCCATTCCCCATTCCAATCCACATTGCATTCCTGGCCATTCCACATTCCATTCCATTCCATTCCATATTGCATTCCTTTCCGTTCCACATTCCATTCTACATTCCAAATAAAAATTCATTTCAGATTCCATTCCATTCCATTCCGCGTTCCATTCCATTCCATTCCACGTTCCTTTCCCTTCAATTCCATGTTCCATTCCACATTCCTTTCCTTTCCATTACTCGTTCCATTCCATTCCATTCCCTTCCATTCCACATTCCACTTCATTCCATTCGATATTCCATTCCATTCCATTCCCTTCCATTCCACATTCCATTCCATTCCATTCCATGCCACATTCCATTTCACATTCCATTGTATTCCATTCCAAATTCCAATCCACGTTTCATTCTCTTCCATTCCACATTCCATTCCATTCCATTCCACATTCCATTGCATTCCATGCCGCATTCCATTCCACATTCCATTAAATTCCATTCGATATTCCATTCCACATTCCATTCCATTCCTTTCCTCCTTCTATTCCACATTCCATTCCATTCCATTGCACTTTCCATTCCATTTAATTCCACATTCCATTACACATTCTATTCCATTCCATTCTACATTCTATTCTATTCCATTCCACTTTCCATTCCATTCCATTCCGTGGTAAATTCCATTGCGTTTCACTTTCCTTTCCGCATTCCATTCCTTTCCACATTACATTCCACATTACATTTCATAACATTTCACATTCCATTCCATTCCATTCCATTCCATTCCACTTTCTTTTCCATTGAATTCCATATTCCATTCCACAGTCCATTCTAGGTTACATTACACGTTACATTCCATCTTCCAAACCACGTTCCATTCCATTGCATTCCACGTTCCATTCCATGTACCATTCCATTACTTTCCTTGTTGCATTCCAAATTCTATTCCATTCGATTTCATGTTCCATTCCATATTCCATTCCATTTCGTTCCACATTCCAATCAAAATTCCATTTCATTCCATTCCATGCCATTCCTCACTCCATTCCATTCCACTTTCCATTGCACATTCGATTCCATTCCATTCCACATTGCATTCCACATTCCATTCCACATTCCATTCCATTCCAATCCACATTCCATTCCATTCCATTACATTCCTATCCACATTCCATTCAATTCAATTCCACATTCCATTCCCTTCCATTCCACATTCCATTCCACTTTCTATTCCATTCCAATCCACTTTGCATTCCATTCCATTCCATTCCTGTCCACATTCCTTTCAATTCCATTCCATTCCACATTCCATTCCATTCCTTTCCACATTCTATTCCGTTCCATTCCACACTCCATTCCACATTCCATTACATTCCTTTCCACATTCCATTTCACATTACATTCCACATTCCATTCCACATTCCATTACATTCCTTTCCACATTCCATTTCACATTACATTCCACATTCCATTCCACATTCCATTACATTCCTTTCCACATTCCATTTCACATTACATTCCACATTCCATTCCACATTCCATTCCTTTCCATTCCATTCCACTTTTGATTCCATTCCATTTGACATTCCATTCCGCATTCAACTCCATTCCATTCCACATTTTACCTGCACATTGTTCACGTGTACCATAAACCTATAGTATAATAATGATAATAATAAAAGAAAATCTTCTCATAAAAACTAGACAGAAGCATTCTGATAAACTTCTTTCTGATATGTGCTCTTATCTCACGGAGTTGAATATTTGTTTTTTATGAGCAGTTTGGAAACAGTCTTTTTTTAGAATATGCAAACGGATTTTTGTGAGCTCTTACAGCCTATGAAGAAATAGGAAATACCTTCACATCAAACCTTATCAGCATCTTTCTGAGAAAATGCTTTGTGATGTATGCTTTCATCTCAAAGAGTTGAAGTTTTCTTTCGATTGAACAGTTTGGAAACAGTATTTTTGTAGAATCCACTAATGAATATTTTCAGTGCTTTTAGGCCTATGGCAAAAAAGCAATTATCTTCACAAAAACACTAAAAAGGAGCTTTCTGAGAACTTTCTTTGTGATGCGTGGATTCATATCACAGAGCTGAAGCTTTCTTTAGATTCAACAGATTGGAAACTGTCTTTTTGTGCAATCTGCAAATGGATATTTCTGAGCCATTTTATGCCTATGTTGAAAATGAATTTTCTTCACATAAAAACTAGACAGAATCATTCTAAGAAACTTCTTTGTGATGGGTGCATTCATCTCTCAGAGTTGAACGTTTGTTTTCATGGAGCAGTTTGGAAACAGTCTTTTTGTAGTAACTGCAGGGAGAGAATTGTGAGCAGTTTAAGGACTATAGTCACAAAGGGAATATCTTCACATAAAAATGAGACAGAAGCATTCTGAGAAACTCCTTTTTTATGTGTGCATTCATCTCACAGAGATAAATCTTTCTTTTCATTGAACAGTTTAGAAACAGTCTTTCTGTACAGTCTGCAAAGAGATATTTCTGAGCGGTTTGAGGCCTACAGTGAAAAAGTAATATCTTCACAAAAAAATCAGACAGAAGTATTATGAGAAACTTCTTTTTTATTTCTGCATTCATCTCACAGAGTTGAAACTTTCTTTTCATTGAGCAGTTCGGAAACACGCTTTTTGTAGAATCTGAAAGGGATATTTGTGAGTCTATTGAGGCCTGTGGTGAAATAGGAAATATCCTCACATAAAAACTAGACAGAAGCTTTCTGAGAAACTTCTTTGTGATGTGTGCTTTCATCGCACAGAGTTGAACCTTTCTTTTGAAAGAGCAGTTTGGAAGGAGTTTTTTTGTGGAATCTGCAAATGGATGTTTGGAATGCTTTGAGACCTATGGTGAAAAGTAAACATCTTCACATTAAAACTAGACAGAAACATTCTGAAAATCTTCTTTGTGACGTGTGCATTCATTTCACGTTGCTGAGCCTATCTTTTGTTTTAGCAGATTGGAAACAGTCCTTTTGTTGTATCTGCAGAGGGATATTTGTGAGCAGTTTTAGGCCTATGGTGAAAAAGGAAATACCTTCACATAAAACTAGACAAAAGCATTCTGGGAAGCTTCTCTGTGATGTGTACATTCAACTTACAGAGGTGAAACTTTCATTATATTGAGCAGTTTGGAAACAGTCCTTTTTTAGAATCTGCAAAGGGATATTTCTGAGCCTACTGAGGCGTAGGGTGAAAAAGAAATAACTTCACATAAAAACTGGACAGATGCTTTCTGAGAAACTTCTTTGTGATGTGTCCATTCATCTCGCAGAGTTGAAACTTTCTTTGGATTGATCAGTTTGAAAACAATCTTTTTGAACAATCTGCAAAAAATAATTTTGAGCCCTTTATGGCCTACAGTGAAATAGGAAATATCTTCACATAAAAACCAGACAGAAGCTTTCTGAGAAACAACTTTGTGATGTGTGCTTTCATCTCACCGAGTTGAACCTTTCTTTTGAATGAGCAGTTTGGAAACACTCTTTCTGTAGAGTCTGTAAATGGATATTTGGAGCACTCTAAGGCCTATGGTGAAAACGGAAATACCTTCACATAAAAACCAGATAGGAGCATTCTGCGAAACTTCTTTGTGATGGGTGTATTCATCTCACAGAGTTGAACATTTCTTTGGATGCAGCAGTTTGGAAACAGTCTTTTTATAGTATCTGCAGAGGGATATTCATGAGCAGTTTACAGCCTATGGTTAAAAAGGATATATCTTCTCAAAAAAACTCGACAGATCCATTGTGAGAAACTTCTTTGAGACGTATGTGTTCATCTCACAGAGTTGAGCCTTTCTTTGGATTGCGCAGTTTTCTAAAAAGTCCTTTTGTAGAATTTCCAAAGAGACATTTCTGAGCCCATTGAGGTCTATGGCGAAAAAGGAAAAATCTTCACATGAAAGCTAAACAGAAGCTTTCTGAGAAACTTCTTTGTGATGTGTGCATTCATCTCACAGTGCTGAAACTTTCTTTTGGCTGAGCAGTTTGGAAACATTCTTTTTGTACAATCTGCAAAGGGATATTTCTGAGCCATTTGAGGCCTATGGTGAAAGAGAAATATCTTCACATAAAAACTAGACAAAAGAATTCTGAGAAACTTCTTTGTGTTGTGTGCATTCATCACACATATTTGAATCTCTCTTTTGATTGAGCAGTTTGGAGATAGTCTTTTTGCAGAATATGTGAAAGGATATTTGTGAGCCCTTTCAGGCCTATGGTGAAATAGGGAATATCTTCACATAAAAACCAGACAGAAGCTTTTGGAAAAACTTCTTTGTGATATGTGCTTTCATCTCAAGTGTTGAGCTTTTCTTTTGATTGAGCAGGTTGGAAACAGTCTTTTTGTACAATCTGCAAATAGATATTTGCAGTAATTTAGGCCTGTGGTGAACAGGAAACTTCTTCACATAAAAAAAAGACAGAAGCATTCTGAGAAACCCCTTTGTGATGTGTGCATTCATGTCACAGGACTGAAACTTTCCTTGGATTGAGCAGTTCGGAAAGAGCCCTTTTGTAGAATCTGCCAAGGGGTATTTGTGAGCCCATTGAGGTCTATGGTGAAATAGGAAATATCTTCACATAAAAACTAGACAGAAGCTTTCTGAAAATCTTCTTTGTGCTGTGTGCTTTCATCTCACAGAGATGAACCTCTCTTTTGATTGAGCAGTTTGGAAACACTCCTTTTGTGGAACCTGCAAACGGATCTGCAGATAAAAACTAGACAGAAACTTCCTGAGAAACTTCTTTTTGATGCTTGCTCTCTTCTCAAATTTGGACCTTCCTTTTCATTGAGCAGTTTGGCAACAAGTCATTTTGTAGAATCTGCAAAGGGAGATATGTGAGCGGTTTGAGCCCTATGGTGAAAAAGTAAATATCTTCACATAAAACCTAGACAGAAGCATTTTGAGAAAACTGTGATGTTTGCATTCCTCTCACTGAGTTGAACCTTTCTGTTCATTGAGCAGTGTGGAAACATACTTTTTGTGCAATGTGCAAAGGAATATTTGTTCGCGGTTTGAGACCTATGTTGAAAAAGTAATATCTTCACATAAAAACAGGACAGAAGCATTCTGAGAAATTAATTTTTTACGTGTGCATTCATCTCACAGAGTTGAACCTTTCTTTTGATGAAGCAGTTCGGAAACTTTTTTTGTAGAATCTGAAAAGGGATATATTTGATCCCATTGAGGCCTAAGGTGAAATAGGAAATATCTTCACACAAAAACTAGACAGAAACTTTCTGAGAAACTTCTTTGTGACCTGGGCTTTCATCTCACAGATTTGAACCTTTATTTTGATTGAATAGTTTGGAAAGAGTCTTTTTGTAGTATCTACAGAGGGCTATTAGTGAGCAGACTGAGGCCTACAGTGAAAAGGAAATGGCTTCTCAGAAAAACTAGACAGCAGCATTCTGAGAAACTTCTTTGTAATGTGTGCATTCATCTCAGATAGTTAAAGCTTTCTTTTGATTGAGCTGTTTGGAAACACTCTTTTTTGTAGCATCTGCAAGGGTATACTTCTGAGCACTTTGAGGCCTATTTTGAAATATGAAATATCTACACAAAAAACTAGGTAGAAGGTTTCTAAGAAACTTCTTTGGGATGTGTGCTTTCACCTCACAGGGTTGAACATTTGTTTTGATTGAGCAGATTGGAAACACTCTTTTTGTAGAATCTGCAAGTGGATATTTGGAGTGCTTTGAGACCCATGGTGAAAAAGGAAATATGTTCACATAAAAACTAAACAGAAGTTTTCTGAGAATTTTCTTTGGGGTGTGTACATTCATTTCACAGATTTGAACCGCTCTTTTGATTGGGCAATTTGGAAACAGTCTTTTCATAGGATGTGCAAATGGATATTTGGAGTGCTTTGAGGCCTATGGTAAAAAAGGAAAATTCTTCACATAAAACTAGACAAAATCATTCTGAGAAACCTCTTTGTGATGTGTGCTTACATCTCACAGAGTTTAACCTTTCTTTTCATTGAGCAGTTTGGAAACTGTCTTTTTATAGTATCTGCAAAGGGATATTTGTGAGCGGTTTGAGACCTTTGGTGAAAAAGGAAATACCTTCACATAAAAACCAGACAGAAGTTTTTGAGAAACCTCTTTGTGATGTTTGCATTCATCTCCCAGAGTTGAATCTTCCTTTTCATTGAGCTGTTTAGAAACAGTCTTTTTGCACAATCTGTAAAAGGATATTTCTGAGTGATTTGAGGCCTGTGGTGAAAAAGAAATATCTTCACATAAAAATCAGACAGAAGCATTCCGGGAAACTTATTTGTTTTGTGTGCATTCATCCCACAGTGTTGAAACTTTCATTTCATTCAGTAGTTCAGAAACAGTCTTTTCATAGAACCTGCAAAGGGATATTTCTGAGCCCTTTTGAGGTGTATGGTGAAATAGGAGATATCTTCACATGAAAACTAGACAGTAGCTTTTTGAGAAACTTCTTTATGATGTGTGCTTTCATCTCACAGAGTTGAAACTTTTTATTTGATTGAGCAGTTTGGATTCACAGAGTTGAACCTTTCTTTTGATTGAGCAGTTTGGAAACACTCTTTTTGTAGAATCTGTAAACGGATATTTGGAGCGCTTTGAGGCATAAGGTGAAAAAGGAAGTATCTGCACCTAAAAACTAGACAAACTTTCTGAGAAACTTCTGTGTGATCCATGCTTTCATCCCACATATTTGGACATTTCTTTTCATTGAGCAGTTTGAGATCAAGTCATTGTGTATAATCTGCAATGGTATATTTGTGAGCAGTTTGAGGCCTATGGTGAAAAACTAAATATCTTCAAATAAAAACCAGACAGAAGCTTTTTCAGATAAGTCTTTGTGATGTTTGCATTCATCTCAAGGAGTTGAACCATTCTGTTCATTGAGGAGCCATGAAATATTCTTTTTATGCAATCTGCAAAGGAATATTTCTGAGTGTTTTCAGTCCTGTGGTGAAAAAGAAATATCTTCACATAAAAACTAGACAGAAGCATTCTGAAAAACCTCTTTTTTATCTGTGCATTCACCTCACAGAGTTGAACCTTTATTTTGTTGAGCAGTTTGGAAACAGTCTTTTTGTAGAACCTACAAAGGGATATTTTTGATCCCTTTGAGGCTTATGTAGAAATAGGAAATATCTTCACATAAATACCAGACAGAAGCTTTCTGGGAAACTTCTTTATGATGTGTGCTTTCATCCTACAGAGTTGAACTTTTCTTTTGATTGATCACTTTGGAAACAGTCTTTGTGAAGAATCTACCAATGGATATTTGGAGAGATTAGAGGCCTATGGTCAAAAAGGAAATATATTCACATAAAAACTAGACAGAAGCATTTTGACAAACTTCTGTGTGATGTGCACTGTCATTTCACAGAGTTGAATCTTTCTTTTGATTGTGCAGTTTGGAAACAGTCTTTTTGTACAATCTGCAAAGGGATATTTCTGAGCCATTTGAGGCCTATGGTGGAAACGAAATATCTGCACATAGAAACTAGATAGAAGCATTCTGAGAGACTTCTTTGTGATTTGTCCATTCATGTCACAGAATTGAACCTTTCTTTTGATTGAGCAGTTTGGAAACAGTTTTTTTGTAGAATCTGCAAATGGATATTTGGAGCATTTTAAGGCCTATAGTGAAAAAGTACATATCTTCACATAAAAACTAGACAGTAGCTTTCTGAGAAAACTCTTTGTGACAGTTCCATGCACCTTTATGGGTTTACCATTTCTTTTCATTGAGCAGTTTGGAAACAGTCTTTTTGTTCAAACTGCAAAGGGATATTTCTGAGCGGTTTGAGGCCAATGGAGAAAAATAAATGTCTTCACATGAAAACTAGACAGAAGCATTTTGAGAAACTTCTTTGTGATGTGTGCATTTATCTCACAGAGTTGAACCTTTCTTTTGATTTAGCAATTTGGAGAAAGTCTCTTGGTAGTGTAAGCAGATTTATATTTGTGTGCAGTTAAATGCCTAAGGTCCAAAAGGAATGACCTTCATATAAAAAGTAGATGGAAGATTTCTGAGAAACTTCTTTGTGATGTGTGCTTTCATCTCACGAGTTGAGCCTTTGTTTTGATTGAGCAGTTTGGAAACATTCTTTTTGTATAATCTGCAAATGGATATTTGAAGCAATTTGTGTTTTATGGTGAAAAAGGAAATATGTTCACATAAAAACTAGACAGAAGAATTCTGAGAAACTTCTTTGTGATGAGTCCATTCATCTCACAGAGCTGAAACTTTCTTCGATGTACCAGTTTGGAAACAGTCTTTTTGTAGTATCTGCAGAGGGATATTTGTAAGTGATTTAAGGCTTATGTTGAAAAAGGAGATGTCTTCACATAATAACTAGACAGAAGCATTCTGAGAGACTTCTTTGTGATGTGTGCATTCATCTCACAATGTTGAAAGTTTCTTTTGACTGAGCAGTTTGGAAACAAAACTTTTGTAAAATCTGCAAAGGGATATTTGTGAACCCATTGAGGCCTGTGACAAAATAAGAATAATTTTGAGATAAAAATTAGACAGAAGATTTCTGAGAAACTTCTTTGTGATGTGTGCTTCCATTTCAAAAAGTTGAAAATTTCTTTTGATTGGGCAGTTTGGAAACAGTCCTTTTGTAGAACCTGCAAAAGGATATTTCTGAGCCTATCGATGCCTGTGTTGAAATAGGAAATATCCTCACCTAAAAACCAGACAGAAACCTAATGAGAAACTTCTTTGTGATGAGTGCATTCATCTCACAGAGTTGAACCTTTATTTTGATTGAGCAGTTTGGAAACAGTCTGTTTTTGGTATCTGCAGAGGGATATTTGTAAGTGATTTAAGGCTTATGTTGAAAAAGGAGATGTCTTCACATAAAAACGAGACAGAAGCATTCTGAGAAACTTCTTTGTGATGTGTGTATTCGTCTCACAGAGCTGAACCTTTCTTTTGATTGAACAGTTTGGAAACCATCTTTTTGTAGAACCTGCAAATAGATATTTGGAGCGATTTGATCCTAGGGTGAAATAGGAATTGTCTTCAAATAAAAACTAGAGAGAAGCTTTCTGACAAACTTCTTTTTGATGTGTGCATTCATCCCACAGAGTTGAACCTTTCTTTAGATTGAGCAGTTTGGAAACACTCTTTTTGTAGGATCTAAAGAGGGATATTTTTTAGCAGTTTGAGTCCTATGGTGAAAAAGACACTATCTTCATGTAAAGACTACACAGAAGCATTCTGAGAAACTTCTTTGTGATGTGTGCATTCATCTCACAGAGATTAACCTTTCTTTTCATTAAGCAGTTTGCAAACAGTCTTTTAGAAGAATATGAAATGGGATATTTGTGAGCCCTTTGAGGCCTATGGTGAAATAGGAAATATCTTCACATAAAACTTGTCAGAAACTTTCTGAGTAACTTCCTTGTTATATGTGTGTTTATCTCACAGAGTTGAAATTTTCTTTTGATTGAGCAGTTCGGAAACGTCTTTTTGTAGAATCTGCAGATGGATATTGGGTGGGCTTTGAGGCCTATGGTGAAAAAGAAAATATCTTCACATAAAAACTAGGCAGAAGCTTTCTGAGAAACTTCTTTGTGATTTGTGCATTCATCTCACAGAATTGAAACTGCCTTCTGATTGAGCAGTTTGGAAACAGTCTTTTTGTAGAACATGCAGAGGGATATTTGTGAGCAGTTTGAGGACTAAAGTCAAAAAGGAAATATCTTCACATTAAAACTAGACAGCAACATTTTGAGAAACTTTTTTCTGATATGTGCATTCATTTAATAGAAGTCAATCTTTCTTTTGATTGAGCACTTTGGAAAAAGTCTTTTTGTAATTCTGCAGAGGGATATTTGGGAGAGGTTTGAGAACTATGGTGAAAAAGGGGATATCTTCACATAAAAACTAGACAGAAGAATTCTAAGTAACATCTTTGTGATGTGTTCATTAAATGCACAAAGTTGAACCTTTCTTTTGATTGAGCAGTTTGGAAGCAGTCTTTTTGTAAAATGTGCAAAGGGATATTTTTGAGCCCTTTGAGGCCTATGGTGAAATAGGAAATATCCTCATATGGAAACTAGACAGAAACTTTTTGAGAAACTTCTTTGTGATTTTTTCATTCATCTGATAGAGTTGAACCTTACTATTCATAGAGCAGTTTGGAAACGGTCTTTTTGTGGAATCTGCAAAGGGATAGTTTTGAGCCCTTTGAGAACTTTGGTGAAATAGGAAATATCTTCACATAAAAACTAGACAGAAGCATTTTGAGAAACTTCTTTTCGATGTGTGCACTCATCTCATAGATTTGAATCTTTCTTTTGATTGGGCAGCTTGGAAACAATCTTTTTGTAGAATCTGCAAAAGGATAGTTTTGAGCCCTTTGAGGACTTTGGTGAAATAGGAAATATCTTCACATAAAAACTAGACAGAAGCATCTTGAGAAACTTATTTGTGATGTGTGCATTCAACCCATAGAGTTGAAACTTTCTTTTGGTTTAGCAGTTTGGAAACAATTTTTTGTAGAATCTGCAAAGGGATAGTTTTTTGTCCTTTGAGGACTAAGGTGAAATAGGAAATATCTTCAAATAGAAATTGTATAGAAGTTTTCTGAGAAACTTTTTTGTGATGTGTGCATGTATCTCAAAGAGTTGAAGCTTTCTTTTGATTGGGCATTTGGAAACAGTATTTTTGTAGAATATACAAAGGTATATTGTGAAACCTTTGAGGCCTACGGTGGAATAGGAAACGTCTTCACATAAAAGCTAGACAGATGTTTTATGCGAAACAGCTTTGTTATGTGTGCTTTGTTATGTGTGCTCTCATCTCACAGAGTTGAACCTTTCTTTTGATTGAGCAGTTGGGAAACAGTCTGTTCGTGGAATCTGCAAAGGGATTTTTTTATTTTTTTGTTTTTATTTTTATTTTTGTTTCATTATTATTATACTTTAAATTTTAGTGTACATGTGCACAATGTGCAGGTTAGTTACATATGTATACATGTGCCATGCTGGTGTGTTGCACCCATTAACTTGTCATTTAGCATTAGGTATATCTCCTAATGCTATCCCTCCCCACACCCCACACCCCACAACAGTCCCCAGAGTGTGATGTTCCCCTTCCTGTGTCCATGTGTTCTCATTGTTCAATTCCCACCTATGAGTGAGAATATGTGGTGTCTGGTTTTTTGCTCTTGTGATAGTTTACTGAGAAAAATGATTTAGAATTTCATCCATGTCCCTACAAAGACATGAACTCATCATTTTTTATGGCTGCATAGCTTCAGAGAGAATAAAATACCTAGGAATCCAACTTACAAGGGACATGAAGGACCTCTTCAAGGAGAACTACAAGCCACTGCTCAATGAGATAAAAGAGGATATAAAGAAATATAAGAACATTCCTTGCTCATGGGTAGGAAGAATCAATATTGTGAAAATGGCCATAGTGCACAAGGTAATTTATAGATTCAATGCCATCCCCATCAAGCTACCAGTGACTTCTTTCACAGAATTGCAAAGGGATATTTGACAGTCCTTTGAGGCCTATGGTGAAACAGGAAATATCTTCATATAAAAAATAGACAGAGGCTTTCAGAGAAACTTCTTTGTGGTGTGTTCTTTCATTTCAGAGGGTTGAACCATTCTTTTGATTGAGCAGTTTGGAAACAGTCTTTTCATATAATCTGCAAATGGATATTTGGTGGGCTTTGAGACCTACGGTGAAAAAGGAAATATCTTCACAAGAAAACCAGACAGACGCTTTCTGAGAAATTTTTTTGTGATGTTTGCATTCACCTCCCATAGTTGAACCTTTCTTTTCATTGAGAAGTTAGGAAACAGAGTTTTTGTTCAATAGGCAAAGGGATATTTCTGAGGGGTTTGAGCCCTGTGGTGAAAAAGAAATATCATCACATAAAAACTAGATAGAAGCATTCTGAGAAACTTATTTGTGACGTGTTCATTCATCTCACAGAGCTGAAAATTTCTTGAGATAGAGGAGCTTGGAAAAAGTCTTTTTATAAAATCTGCAAAGGGATATTTGCGAGCACTTTGAGGCTTATGGTGAATTGAAAATATGTTCATATAGAAACTAGTCAGAAGCATTCTCATAAACCACTTTGAGATGTGTGCACTCATCTCACAGAGTTAAAACCTTCTTTTGACTGAGCAGTTTGGAAACAGTCTTTTTGTAGAATATGCAAAGGGATATTTGTGAACCCATTGAGGCCTGTGGTGAAATAGGAAATATCTTTGCATAAAAACTAGACAGAAGCTTTCTGAGAAACTTCTTGGGGATGTGTGCTTTCATCTCACACAGTTGAACCTTTCATTTGATTGAGCAGTTGGGAAACTGTTTTTTGTAGAATCTGGAAAGGGATATTTGTGAGCCCTTTGAGGTCTCTGGTGAAACAGGAAATATCTTCATATAAAAACTAGATAGAAGCTTTCTGAGAAACTACTTTGTGATGTGTTCTTTCATCTCACAGAGTTGAACTTTTCTTTTGATTGAGCATTTTAGAAACAGTCATTTTGTAGAGTCTGCAAATGGATATTTGGAGGGTGTTGAGTGAAGGGTGAAATAGCAACTGGCTTCACATAAAAACTAGACAGAAGCTTTCTGAGAAGCTTCTTTGTGATGTGTGCATTCATCTCACACAGTTGAACTTTCCTTTGATTTAGCAGTTTGGAAACAGTATTTTTGTAGAATCTGCAAGGGGATATTTGCAGCGCTTTGAGGCCTGTGATGAAAAAGAAATATCTTTCATAAAAATTAGACAGAAAATTTTTAAGGAAATTTTTTGTGATGTGTTCATTCATCTCACAGAGTTGAACCTTTCTTCTGATTGAGCAGTTTTGAAAAACTCTTTTTGTAGAATCTGCAAGTGGATATTTATGTCACTTTTAGCCCTATGTTGGAAAAGAAAATATCTCCCCATAAAAACTGGACAGAAGAATTCTGAGAAACTTCTTTGTGGTGTGTGCATTCAACTCACAGAGTTGATCCTTTCTTTTGATTGAGCGGTTTTGAAACACTCTTTTTGTAGAATCTGCAAGTGGATATATGGAGCGCTTTGTGGCCTAGAGCGGAAAAGGAAATATCTTCACATAAAAACCAGACAGAAGCATTCTGAGAAACTTCTTTGTGATGTGTGCATTCAACTCACCGATTTCAAACTTTCTTTTGATTGACCAGTTTTGAAATACTCTTTTTTTAGAATTTGTAAGTGGATATTTGTGGCGATTTGAGGCCTATGTTGCAAAAGGAAATATCTTCATATAAAAACTAGATAGAAGCATTCTGAGAAACTTCTTAGTGATGTGTGTATTCATCCCAGAGAGTTTAACTACACTTTTTATTGATCAGTTTGGAAACAGTCTTTATGAAGTATCTGCATGTGGATATTTGAAGCGCTTTGATGCCTATGGTGGAAAAGGAAATACCTTAAGATAAAAATTAGACAGAAGCATTCTGAGAAAATTTTTTGTGATATTTGCATTCAGCTCACAGAGTTGAACCTTTCCTTTGATTGCACAGTTTTGAAACACTCTTTTTGTAGAATCTGCAAGTGGATATTTGAATTGCTGTGAGGCCTATGGTGGCAAAGGACATATCTTCACATAAGAACTGTAAAGCAGGTTTCCTAAAAACAGCCTTGTGATGTGTGCATTCATCTCACAGAGGTAAGCAGTTTCTTTTCTCTGAGCAGTCTAGAAACTCTGTTCTTGTAAAATCTGAAAAAGGGTATTTTTGGGCACTTTGAGGCCCGTGTTGACAAAGGAAATATCTTCACACACAAAGTATACAGAAAGATTCTGAGATACTTCTTTGTGATATATGCATTCATCTCACAGAGTTGAACCTCTCTTTTGATTCATCATTTGGAAGCGGTATTTTTGTAGAATCTGGAAACTGATATTTGTAAGCATTTTGAGGCCTATGCAGAAAAAGAAGTATCTTCACAGAAAAGTATAAAGAAGTTTTCTGAGAAACTGTTTCATGATGTCTGCATTAATCTCACAGAGGTAAATGATTTTTTTCTTTGATCATTGGGAAACTCTCTTATTTTAGAATCTGCTAAGGGATATTTGTGAGTGTGTAGTACCTCTATGGTGAAAAAGGAATTGTCTTCACATAAAAACTAGACAGAAACATACTGAGAAACTTCTTGGTGATGTGTGCAATCATCTCACAGAATTGAAACTTTCTTTTGATTGAGCAGTTTGGAAACGTCTTTTTGTGGAATCTGTAAAGGGATATTTATGAGCACTTTGAGGCCTATGGTGAAAGAGAAAATATCTTCACATAAACACTAGACTAAAGAATTTGAGAAACTTCTTTGTGATGTATCCATTCATCTCACAGAGTTCAACAATTATTTTGATTGAGCAGTTTGGAAACCGTCTTTTTGTAGAATATGCAAAGTATATTTCTGAGCCCCTTGAGATCTATGGTTAAAGGGAAATATCTTCACATAAAAACTATAAAGAAGGTTTGTGAGAAACTTCTTTGTGATGTGTGCATTCATCTCACAGATTTGAACCATTCCTTTGGCTCAGCAGTTTGGAAACAGTCTTTTTTTAGGATCTGCAAAGGGATATTTTTGAGCACTTTGAGGCCCATGGAGAAAAAGGAAACACATTCACATAAAAAAAGATACAAGCTTTCTGAGAATCATCTTTTTGATATACGCATTCATTCCACAGAGGTGAACCTTTCTTTTGATGAGCAGTTTGGGAACAGTATTTTGTAGAATTTCCAAAGTATTTTGTAGAATTTAGTTAGTGTTTTTTGTCCTATGTTGAAAAAGGAATTAACTTTATATAAATACTAGACAGAATATTTCTGATAAACTGCGTTGTGATATGTGCTTTCATCTCACAGAGGTTACCATTTCTCTTCCTTGAGCTGAATATCTTCTTGTAAAATCTGCAAAGGGATATTTGTCAGCGTTTAGAGGCCTATGGTGAAAAAGTAATTATCTTCACGTAAAAAGTAGACAGAAGCTTTCCGTGAAACATCTTGGAGATGCGAGAATTCATCTCACAGAGTTGAAATATTCTTCTGATTGAGCAGTTTATAAATAGTATTTTGGTATAATCTGCAAAGGGATATTTTTTATGCTTTGAAGCCTATGGTGAAAAAGGAAATATTTTCACATGAAAACTAGAGAGAAGCTTTCTGAGAACCCTCTTTGTGATGTGTGCATTCATCTCACAGATTTGAAACTTTCTTTGGATTGAGCAATTTGGAAACAATATTTTTGTAGAATCTGTAAAGGCATATTTTTGAGAGCTTTGAGGCCTATGATGAAACAGGAAATATCTTCACATAAAAACTAGACAGAAGCTTTCCAAGAAACTTCTTTGTGATGTGTGCATTCATCTCATAGAGTTCAACCATTCTTTTGATTGAACAGATTGGAAACAGTATTTTTGTAGAATCTGCAAAGGGATATTTATGAGTGCTTTGAGGACTATGGTGAAAAAGGAAATATATTCACATAAAAAGTATAAACAAGGTTTCTCAGAAACAGCTTTGTGATGTATGCATTCATCTCACAGAGGTAAACGTTTCTCTTCTCTAGTCAGTCTGGAAACTGTTCTTGTAGAGTCTCTAAAGGGATATTTGTGAGTGCTTTGAGGCCTACGGTGAAAAAGGAAATATCTTCACATAAAAACTAGACAGAGGCTTTCTGTGAAACCTCTTTGTGATGTGGGCATTCATCTCAAAAAGATTAAACTTACTTTTGATTGAGCAGTATGGAAACGGTCTGTTTGTGGAATCTGCAAAGGGATATTTATGAGCACTTTGAGGCCAATGGTGAAAAACGAAATATATTCATATAAAAGATATAAAGAAGGTTTCTTAGAAACAGCTTTGTGACGTGTGCATTGCTCTCACAGAGGTAAACGTTTATTTTCTCTGATCGGTCTGGAAACTCTGTACTTGTAGAATCTGCAACAGGGTATTTGTGAGTGCTTTGAGGCCTATCGTGAAAAAGGAAATATCTTCACATAAAAACTAGACAGAAGCTTTCTTAGTGACATCTCTGTGATGTGTGCAATCATCTCACAAATTTGAACCATCCTTTTGATTGACCAATCTGGAAACAGTCTATTTGTAGAATCTGCAAGGGTTATTTATCAGGGCTTTGAGTGTTATGGTGAAAAAGGAAATATCTTCACATAAAAAATGGACAGAAGATCCCTGAGAAACCTCTTTGTGATGTGTGCATCCATCTCACAGAGTTCAAGCATTTATTTGGTTGATCAGTTGGGAAGCAGTCTTTTTGCAGAATCTGCAAAGGGATATTGCTGAGCACTTTGAGGCCTATGGTGAGAAAGGAAATATCTTCACATAAAAACTATAAAGAAGGTTTCTGAGAAACTTCTTTGTGATGTATGCATTCATCTCACGGAGTTGAACTATTTTTTTGATGGAGCAGATTGGGAACAATCTTTTCATAGAATCTGCAAAGTGATATTTTTGAGCGCTTTGTGTCCTAGGCGGAAAAAAGAAATATCATCCCATAAAAAGTATACAGACGGTTTCTGAGAAACAGTTTTCTGATGTGTGCATTCATCTCACTGAGAAAAACCTTTGTTTTCTTTGATCAGTCTGGATTTCTGTTCTTGTAGAATCTGCTAAGGGATATTTGTGAGCAGATGGAGGCCTATGGTGAAAAAGGAAATGTCTTCATATAAAAATTAGACAGAAGCCTCCTGTGAAACTTCTTAGTGATGTGTGCATTCATCTCACAGAGGTGAAACTTTCTTTTCATTGAGCCGTTTGGAAACAGACTTTTTGTAGAACCTGCAAATGGCTATTTAGAGCACTTTGAAGCCTATGGTGAGAAGGGAAATATATTCACATAAAAACTAGACTAAGCGTTTCTGAGAAACTTCTTTGAAATGTGTGCATTCATCTCACAAAGTTCAATAATTCTTTTTATTGAGCAGTTTGGAAACAGTCTTTTTGTAGAATCTGCAAAGAGATATTTGTGAGGGCTTTGAGGCCTATGGTGAAAAAGGAAATATCTTCCCAGAAAAACTATAAAGAAGCTTTCTGAGAAACTTCTTTGTGATGTGTGCATTAATCTCACACAGTTCAAACTTTCTTTTGGTAGAGGAGTTTGGAAAAAGTCTTTTTAAATATTCTTCATGTGGATATTTGTGAGCACTTTGAGGCTCGTGGTGACAAAGGAAACATTCATATAAAAACTTAATAGAAGCTTTCTGAGAAACTTTTTTTTGATGTGTGCCTTCATCTCACAGAGTTGAACCTTTCTTTTGATGAGCAGTGTGGAAACAGACTTTTTGTAGAATCTGCAAACGGACAATTTTGAGTGCTTTGTGTCCAGTGGTGAAAAACGAAATACCTTCACATGAAAACTAGACAGAATGTTTCTGAGAAACTGCTTTGTGATATGTGCATTCATCTCCCAGATGTGTCTGTTTCTTTTCATTGAGAAGATTGGAAACTCTTTTCTTGTAAAATCTGCAAAGGGATATTTTTGAGCCCTTTGAAGCATATGGTGAAAAAGGAAATATCTTCACATAAAAACTACACAGAAGCTTTCTGAGAAACTTCCTCGCAATGTGAGCATTTATCTCACAAAGTTGAAACATTATTTTCATTGAGCAGTGTGTAAAGAGTCTTTTTGTAGAATCTGTGAAGGGATATTTGTGAACGTTTTGAGGTCTATGGTGAAAAAGGAAATATCTTCACATAAAAAGTAGAGAGAAGCTTTCTGAGAAAACTCTTTGTAATGTGCATACATGTCACAGATTTGAACCTTTCTTTTGATTGAGCAATTTGGAAAAAGTATTTTTATAGAATCTGTAAAGGTATATTTGTGAGCACTTTGAGGCCTATGGTGAAAAAGCAAATATTTTTACATAATATCTACACAGAAGCATTCTGACAAACTTCTTTGTGATGTGTGCATTCATCAAACAGAGTTGAACCTTTGTTTTTATTGAGCAGTTTGGAAACAGTCTTTTTGTAGAATCTGCAAATGGATATTTGGCACACTTTGAGGCCTATGGTGAAAAAGGAAATCTATTCACATAAAAACTAGACTTAAGGTTTCAGAGAAACTTCTTTGAGATGTGTGCATTCATCTCACAGTGTTCAATAATTCTTTTTATTGAGCAGTTTGGAAGCAGAGTTTTTGTAGAATCTGTAAAAGGATATTTGTGAGGGCTTTGAGGCCTATGGTGAAAAAGGAAATACCTTCACAGAAAAACTATAAAGAAAGATTCTGAGAAACTTCTTTGTGATGTGTGCATTCATCTCACAGAGTTGAAACTTTCTTCGGAT
This sequence comes from Pongo abelii, assembly GCF_028885655.2. Classification (NCBI taxonomy): domain Eukaryota; kingdom Metazoa; phylum Chordata; class Mammalia; order Primates; family Hominidae; genus Pongo; species Pongo abelii. The sequence continues at coordinate 12,701,413 of NC_071996.2, forward strand.
TGAGCAGTTAGGAAACAGTCTTTTTTTACAATCTGCAAAGGGATATTTAGGAGCACGTTGAGGCCTATGGTGAAAAAGTAAATATCTTCACATAAAAACTAGAAAGAAGCATTCTGAGAAGCTGCTTTAAAATATGTGTATTCATCTCACAGAGGTAAACGTTTCTTTTCATTGAGCAGTTTGTAAACTCTGTTATTCTAGGATGTACAAAGGGATATTTTTGAGTGCTTTGAGACCCAAGTTGAAAAAGGAACTATCTTCACATAAAAACTAGTGAGAATCTTGCTGAGAAACTTTCTGATGTGTGCATTCATCACACAGAGTTGAAACTTTCTTTTGATTGAGCAGTTTGGAAACAGTTTTTTTTGTAGATTCTGCAAAGTTATATTTGGGAGGGTGTTGAGGCCTATGTTCAAAAAGGAAACATCTTCACATAAAAACGAAAAGGGAGTTTTCTGAGAAACTTCTTTGTGATGTGCACATTCTTCTCACAGGGTTGAACCATTCTGTTTATTGAGCAGTTTGGAAACAGTCTTTTTGTAGAAAATGCAAAGGGATATCTGGGAAGACGTTGAGGCAGATGGTGAAAAAGGAAATATCTTCACATAAAAAGTAGAAAGAAATTTTCCGAGTAACTCCTTTGTGACATGTGCATTCATCACACAGAAGTAAAATTTCTTCCCATTGAGCAGTTAGTTTTTAAGTGAAGATATTTCCGTTTTCACAATAGACCTCAAACCACCTACATATATCTCTTTGAAGATTCTATAAAAAGACTGTTTCCAAACGGCTTAAAGAAAGCCTCCACTCTGCGAGAGGAAAACACACATCACAGAGAAGATTCTCAGAAAGTTTCTGTCTAGTTTTATTTGTTGATACTCAATTTCTCACCATAGGCCTCAAACCGCTCACAAATAACCCTTTGCAGATTCTACAAAAAGACTGTTTCCAAACTACTCAATCAAAAGAAAGGTTCAACTCTTTGAGGTGAATGAACACATCACAAAGAAGTTTCTCAGAAAGCTTCTGTCTAGTTTTTATTTGAAGATGTTTCCTTTTTCAATATAGGTCTCAAAGCCCTCACAAATATCCCTTTACAGATTTTACAAAAAGACTGTTCCAAAACTGCTCAACCTAAATAAAGCTTCAACTCTTTGAGATAAATGCACACATCACAAAGAAGTTTCTCAGAAAGCTTCCGTCCAGTTTTTATGTGAAGATACTCCCTTTTTCACCATGTCTCAAAGCATTCAAATTATCACATTGCAGATTCTACCAAAAGACATTTTCCAACCTGCTCTATCTAAAGAAAGGTTCAACGCTGTGAGAAGAATGCATACATCAAAAAGAAGTTTCTCAGAATGCTTCTGTCTAGTTTTTATGTGAAGATATTTCCTTTTTCACCATAGGCCAAAAAGGGATCCCAAATATCCCTTTGTACATTCTACAAAAGGACTGTTTCCAAACTGCTCAATCCAAAGGTAGGTTCAGCTCTTTGGAATGAATGCACGCATCACAACGAAGTTTCTCAGAATGCTTCTGTCTAGTTTTTGTGTGAAGATATTTCTTTTTTCACCATAGGCTTCAAAGGGCTCACAAATATCGCAAAGAAGATTCTACAAAAAGACTCTATCCAAACTGACCAACGAAAAGAAGACTTCAAATCTGTGAGATGAATGAGCACATCACAAAGAATTTTCTCAGAAAGCTTCTGTCTAGTTTTTATGTGAAGATATTTCCATTTTCACCATAGACCTGAAACTGTCTACATATATCCCTTTGCAGATTCTACAAAAAGGTTGTTTCCAAACTGCTCAATCAAAGAAAGCTTTCTACTCTGTGAGATGAATGAACACATCACAGAGAAGTTTCTCAGAAAGTTTCTGTCTAGTTCTTATTTGTCGATACTCCCTTTTTCACCATAGGCCTTTAACCGCTCATAAATAACCCTTTGCAGACTCTACAAAAGGACTGTTTCCAAACTGCTCAACCAAATGAAAGTTCAGCTGTGTGAGATGAATGCACACATTACAAAGAAGTTTCTCAGAACGTTTCTGTCTAGTTTTTATGTGAAGATACTTCTTTTTCACCATAAGCTTCAAAGCGTTCACAAATTTTCCTTTGCAGATTCTACAAAAAGACTGTTTCCAAACAGCTGAATCAAAAGAAAGGTTCAACTCTGTGTGATGAATGCACACATCACAGAGAAGTTTCTCATAAGGCTTCTGTCTAGACGTTATTTGTGGATATTTCCTTTTTCACAATAGGCCTCAAAAAGCTCACAAATATCCCTTTGCATATTCTACAAAAAGACTGTTTCCAAACTACTCAATGAAAGAAAATTCAACTCTGTGAGATGAATGCACACATCACAAAGTGGTTTCTGAGAATGCTTCTGTCTAGTTTTTATATGAAGATATTTCGTTTTTTACCACATTCCTCAAACCACTCAAAAACATCCCTTTGCAGATTCTCCAAAAACACTTTCTAAACTGCTCAATCAAAAGAAAGATTGAACTCTTTGAGATGCATACACTCCTCACAAAGAAGCTTCCCAGAAAACATGAGCCTAGTTTTTATCTGAAGTTATTTCCTTTTTCACCATAAACCTCAAAGCATTCACAAATATCACTTTGCAGGTTCTACGAAAAGACTGTTTCCAAACTGCTCAATCAAAAGAAAGTTTCAACCCTGTGAGATGACCGCACACATCACAAAGAAGTTTTTCGGAAAGCTGCTGTCTACATTTTATTTTTTGATATTTCCTTTTTCACCATAAGGCTCAAACTGCTGAAACATATCACTTTGCAGATTCTACAAAAAGACGGTTTCAAACCTGCCCAATGAAAAGAAAAGTTCAACTCTCTGAGATGAATGCACACATCACAGACAAGTCTCTCAGAATGCTTCTGTCTAGGTTTTATGTTAAGATATTTCCTTTTTCACTGCAGACCTCAAACCGCTCATAAATATCCCCTTGCATATTCTAAAAAAAGACTGTTTCCAACCCAATAAGTTGAAAGAAAGTTTCAACTCTTTGAGAAGAATGCACACATCACAAGGAAGTTTCTCAGAAAGCTTCTGTCTTGTTTTTATGTGAAGATATTTCCTTTTTCACCATAGGACTCAAAACGCCTTCAAATATCCCTTTACAGATTCTACAAAAAGACTTTTTCCAAACTGCTCAATCAAAACAAAGGTTCAACTCTGTGAGAAGAAAGCACACATCTCAGAGAACTTTCTCAGAAAGCTTCTGTAAAGTTTTTTTGTAAAGATATTTCCTTTTTCACCACAGGCCTCAAAGAGCTCAAAAATGTCTCCTTACAGATTCTTCAAAATGACTGTTTTTTTATTGATGAGTCAAAACAAATGTTCAACTCTGTGAGATGAATGCACACATGCTAAAGAAGTTTCTCAGAAAGCTTCTTTATAGGTTTAGGTGAAGATATTTCCTTTTTCATCATAAGCCTGAAAGCATTCACAGATATCACTTTGCAGATTGTACAAAAAGACTGTTTAAAAACTGCTCAATCAAAACAAAATTCAACTATGTGAGACGAATGCACACATCACAAAGAAGTCTCTCAGAAAGCTTCTGTTTAGATTTTATTTGCAGATAATTCCTTTTTCACTGTAGGTTTCAAACTGCTCACAAATATTCCTTGCAGTTTCTAAAAATGACTGTTTCCAAACGACTCAATCAAAAATGAAGTTCAACTCTGTGAGATGAACACACACATCACAAAGAAGTTTCTCAGGAAGCTTCTGTCTAGTTTTTATGTGAAGATAATTCCTTTTTCAACATAGGCCTCAATGGGATCACAAATATCCACATGCAGAGTCTACAAAAAGAGGTTTCCATACTACTCAATCAAAAGGAAGATTCAAGTCTGTGAGATGAATGCACACATCACAAAGAAGTTTCTCAGAGAGCTTCTGTCTAGATATTATTTGAGGATATTTCCTTTTTCACCATAGTCCCCCAAGGGCTCACAGACATCCCTTTGCAGATTGTACAAAGACACTGTTTGCAAGCTGCTCAATCTAAAGAGGGGTTCAACACTGTAAGCTGAAGGCACACATCACAAAGAAGTTTCTCAGAATGCTTCTTTCTAGTTTTTATTTGAATATATTTCTTTTTCACCATAAGCCACAAAGCGTTCAAAATATCCACTTTCAGATTCTACAAAAAGCATGCTTCAAAACTGGTCAATCAAAAGATAGGTTCAATTCTGTGAGATGAATGGACACATCACAGAGAAGTTTCTCAGGATGCTTCTGTCTCTTTTTTATGTGAAGATACTACCTTTTCCAACATAAGCCTCAAAGCGCTCCAAATATCCAATTGCAGTTTCTACAAAAACGTGTTTCACAACTGAAAAATCAAAAGAAAGGTTCATCTCGGTGAGATAAATGCACACATCACAAAGAAGTTTCTCAGAGTGCTTTTGTGTACTTTTTAAGTGAAGATATTTCCTTTTTCACCATAGGCCTCAAAGTGCTGAAAATATTCACTCACAGATTGTACAAAAAGGGTGTTTCAACACTGCTCAATGAAGAGAAATATTCATCTCTGTGAGATGAATACACACATCACAAAGAAGTTTCTCAGAATGCTCCTGTTTAGTTTTTATGTGAAGATATTTCCTTTTCCACTGTAGACACCAAGGCACTCCAAACATCCCCTTGCAGATTCTACAAAAGGACTGTTTCAAAACTGCCCAATCAAAAGAAGGATTCAACTCTCAGGGATGAATGCACACATCACAAAGAAGTTTCTCAGAATGCTTCTGTCTAGTTTTTGTGTGAAGATATTTGCTTTTCCACTCTAGGCCACAAAGCATTCCAAATATCCACTTAAAGATTCTACAGTAAGAGTGTTTCAAAACTGCTCAATCAAAAGAAGGTTTCATCTCTGTGAGTTGAATGCACACATCACAAATAACTTTCTCAGAATGCTACTGTCTGGTATGTATGTGAAGATATGTCCTTTTCCACCATAGGCCTCAATCTGCTCCAAATATCCATTTGCAGATACCACATAAAGAGTATTCCAAAAATGCTCAATCAAAAGAAAGGGTCAACTTTGTGAGTTCAATGCACACATCAAAAGTGAGTTTCTCAGAATGCTTCTGTTTAGTTTTTGTGTGCAGATATTTCCTTTTCCATCATAGTCCCCAAAGTGCTCCAAACATCCACATGCAGATTCTGCAAAAAGAGTGTTTCAAAACTGCTCAATCGAAATAAACTTTCAACTCTGTGAGATGAACACTGGCATCACAAAGAAGTTTCTCAGAAAGCTTCCATCTAATTTTTATATGAAGATATTTCCTTTCCCACCATAGGTCTCAAAGTGCTCCAAATATCCACTTGCAGATTCTACCAAAAGAGAGTTTGAAAACTGCTCAATAAATAGAAAGTTTAAACTCTGTGAGATGAATGCAAAGATCAAAAAGAAGTTTCTCAGAATGCTTCTGCCTAATTTTCATGTGAAGATATTTCCTTTTCCACCGTATGCTTCAAAGCGCCCCAAATAGCCACCTGTCGATTCTACAAAAGTGTGTTTCAAAACTGCTCAATCAAAAGAAAGTTTCAACTCTCTGAGTTGAATGCACTCATCACAAATAAGTTTCTCAGAATGTTCCTGTCTAGTATTAATGTGAAGATATGTCCTTTTCCACCATATGCCTCAATCCGCTCCAAATATCAACATGAAGATATTACAAAAAGAGTGTTTCCAAACTGATCCTTCAAAAGAAAAGTTCAACTCTGAGAGCTGAATGCACACATCACAATTTTCTCAGATTGCTTCTCTGTAGTTTTTATGTGAAGGTATTTTCTTTTTCACCATAGGCCCCAATGTGCTCTGAACATTCACATGGAGATTCTACAAAAAGAGTGTTTCAATATTGCTCAATCAAAAGTAAGGTTCAACTCTGTGAGATGAATGCAGACATCACAAAGAAGTTTCTCAGAATGCTTCGGTCTAATTTTTATTTGAAGATATTTCCTTTTCCACCATAGGCTTCAAAGCACTCCAAATATCTACCTGCAGATTCTACAGAAGATTGTTTCAAAACTGCTGAATCAAAAGAAATGTTCAACTCTCTGAGATGAACGCACACATCACTAGGATGTTTGTCAGAATGCTTCTGTCTAATCTTTATATGAAGATATTTCTTTTTCAAACATTGACCACAAAGCTCTCCTAATATCCACTTGCAGATTCTACAAATAGAGTGTTTATAAACTGCTCAGTCAAAAGAAAGGTTCAACTCTGTGAGATGAAAGCACACATCACAAAAAAGGTTCTCAGAATGCTTCTGTTTAGTTTTTATGTGAAGATATTTCCTTTTCCTCCACGGGCCTCAAACTCTCCAAATATCCAATTGCAGGTTCTACAAAAAGAGTGTTTTAAAACTGCTCTATCAAAATAAAGGCTCAAGTCTGTGAGAGGAATGCACACATCACAAAGAAGTTTCTCAGAATGCCTGGGTCTAATTTTTATCTGAAGATATTTCCTTTTCCACCATAGGCCTCAAAGCCCTCCAAATATCCACCTGCAGATTCTACAGAAGAGTGTTTCAAAACTGCTCAATATAAACAAATGTTCAACCCGGTGAGATGAATGCACACATCACTAGGATGTTTCTCAGAATGCTTCTGTCTAATATTTATATGAAGATATTTCCTTTTCAAACACTGACCTCAAAAGTCTATAAATATCCTCTTGCAGATTCAACAAATAGAGTGTTTAAAAACTGCTCAGTCAAAAGAAAGGTTCAACTCTGTGAGATGAATGCACTCATCACAAAAAAGTTTCTCAGAATGCTTCTGTGTAGTTTTTATGTGAAGATATTTTCTTTTCCTCCAAGGGCCTTAAACTCTTCAAATATCCAATTGCATGTTCTACAAAAAGAGTGTTTTAAAACTGCTCAATCAAAATAAAGGTTCAATTCTGTGAGATGAATGCACACATCACAAAGAAGTTTCTCAGAATGCATCTGTCTAGTTTTTACATGAAGATATTTCCTTTTCCACCATAGCCCTCAAAGCGATCCAAATATCCACTTGCAGATTCTACAAAGAGAGTGTTTCAACACTGCTTAATTAAAAGAAAGGTTCAACTCCGTGGGATGAATCCACATGTCACAAAGAAGTTTCTCAGAATCCATCTGTCTTGTTTTTATGTGAAGATATTTCCTTTTCCAATAAAGGTCACAAATCACACAAAATATCCAATTGCAGATTCTACTAAAACTGTGTTTAAAAACTGCTCAATCAAAAGAACAATTCAAAGTTGTGAGTTGAATGCACGCATAACAAAGAAGTTTCTCAGAATGCTTCTGTGTAGTTTTTATGTGAGGATATTTCCTTTTCCACAATAGGCCTCAAAGGGCTCCAAGTATCCCCTTCAGATTCTACAAAAAGAGTGTTTCCAAACTGTTCAATCAAAAGAAAAGTTCAACTCTGTGACATAAATGCACACATCACAAAGAAGTTTCTGAGAAGGCTTCAGTGTAGTTTTTCTCTGAAGATATTTCCTTATCCAAAATCGGCCAGCGACCTCTCTAAATATCCACTAGGAGATACTACAAAAAGAGTTTCATAACAGTTCAATCAAAAGATAGTTTCAAATCTGTGAGTTGAAAGCACACATCACAAAGGAATTTCTCATAATGCTTCTTTGTAGTTTCTTTGTGAAGATATTTCCTTTCCACCACAGGCCATAAGCGCTCCAAATATCCACTCACAGATTCTACAAAAGAGTGTTTCCAAACTGTTCAATCTAAAGAAATATTCCACTATGTGAGATGAATGCACACATCACAAAGTGGTTTCTCAGAATGCTTCTGTGTAGTTTGAAGGTGAAGATGTTTCCTTTTCCACAATAGGCATAAAAGTGCTTCACATATCCACTTGCATATTCTACAAAAAGTGTTTCCAGACTGCTCAATCAAAAGAAACGTTTAACACTGTGAGATGAATGCACACATCACACGAAGTTTCTCGGAATGCTTCTTTGTAGTTTTTCTGTGAAGATGTTTCCTTTTCCACCATAGACCTAAAAGCACTCCAAATTTCCACCTGCATATCCTACAAAAAGACTGTTTAGAAACTGCTCAATCAAAAGAAAGTGTCAACTCTGTGAGATGAATGCACACTTCACAAGAAATGTCTCAGAATGCTTCTGTGTAGTTTTTATGTGAATATATTACCTTTTCCGCAAAAGGCCTCAAAGGCTTCAAATATCCACTTGCAGATACCATCAAAAGCGTGTTTCAAAACTGCTCCATCAAAAGAAAGGTTCAAATCTGGGAAATGAATGCACACATCACAAAGAAGTTTCTTAGCATACTTCTGTGTAATTTTTATGTGAAGATATTTCCTTTTCCAAAATAGGTCACAAAAGTCTCCAAATATCCATTGCAGATTCTACAAAAGGAGAGATTTAAAACTGCCGAATCGAAAGATAATTTCAGCTCTGTGAGTTGAATGCACACATCAAAAACAAGTTTCTCAGAATGTTTTGCCTGTTTTTTATGTGAAGATATATCCTTTTCCACCATAGACCACAAAGCTCTCCTAACATCCACTTGCAGATTCTCCAAAAAGAGTGTTTCCAAATTGCTCAATCAAAATAAAGGTTCAACTGTGTGAGATGAAAGCACAAATCACAAAGAATTTTCTCATAATGCCTCTATGTAGTTTTTCTGTGAAGATATTTCTTTTTCCACAATAGGCCTTAAAGTTCTCCAGATATCCACTTGCAGATTTTAAAAAAAGACTGTTTCAAAACTGCTCAATTAAATGAAATTTTCAACTCTGTCAAATGAATGAACACATCACAAAAAGGTTTCTCAGAATACTTCTGTGTAGTTTTCATATGAAGATATTTCCTTTTCCACCATATGCCACAAAGGGCTCCAAATATCCACTTGCAGATTCTACAAAAAGAGAGTTTCAAAACTGCTTTATCAAAAATAGGTTCAACTCTGTGAGTTGAATGCACACATCACAAAAAGTTTATCAGAATGATCCTGTGTATTTTTTCTGTTATTTCCTTTTTCAAAATAGGCCAGAAAGGTCTCTAGATATCCACTTGCAGATTCTGCAAATAGAGATATTCAAAACTGCTCAATGAAAAATAGTTTCAACCCTGTGAGTTGAATGCACACATCAGAAAGAAGTTTCTCATAATGCTTCTGTGTACTTTTAAGGTGAAGATATTACCTTTTCCACCATAGGCCTCAAAGCACTCCAAATATCCACTTTCAGATTCTACAAAAACAGTGTTTACAAACTGCCAAATCAAAAGAAAGTTTCAACTCTGTGAGATGAATGCACACAGCACAAAGAAGTTTCTCAGAATGCTTCTGTGTAGTTTCTATGTGAAGATGTTTCCTTTAACACCACAGACGGCAAAGGGCTCTAAATATCTGCTTGCAGATTCTACAAAAAGAGATTTTCAATACTGCTCTATTAAAAGATAGGTTCAACTCTGTGAGATGAATGCACACATCACAAAGAAGTTTCTCAGAATATTTCTGTGTAGTTTTTTTGTGAAGATATTTCCTTTTCCACCATAGGCTTCAAAGTGCTCCAAATATCCAATTGTAGATTCTACAAAAAGAATGTTTCCAAACTGCTCAATCAACAGAAAAGTTCAACTCTGTGAGATGAATGCACACGTTGCAAAGAAGTTTCTCAGAATGCTTCTGTGCAGTTTTTATATGAAGATATTTTCTTTTCCACCATGGGCCGCAAAAGTCTCCAAATATGCACTTGCAGTTTCTACAAAAAGAGTTTCAGAACTGCTCCTTTAAAAGATAGGTTGTAATCTGTGAGTTGAATGCACACATCACAAGGAGTTTCTCAGAATGCTTCTGTGTAGTTTTTATGTGAGGATATTTCCTTTTCCACAATAGGCCTCAAAGGGCTCCAAATATCCACTTGCAGATTCTACAAAAAGAGTGTTTCCTAACTGTTCAATCAAAAGAAAAGTTCACATCTGTGAGATTGATGCACACATCACAAAGTAGTTTCTCAGAAGGCTTCTGTGTAGGTTTTCTGTGAACTTATTTCCTTTTCCAAAATAGGCCAGAAAGGGCTCCAAATATGCATATGCAGATTCTACAAACAGAGTGTTTCAAAACTGCACATTCAAAAGAGATATTCAACCTTGTGAAATGAATGCACACATTACAAAGAAGTTTCTCAGAAGGCTTTTGTATAGTTTTTAAGTGAAGACATTTCCTTTTCCAAAATAGACCACAAAGGGCTCCAAATATCCACTTGCAGATTCTTCAAAAAGAGAGATTCAAAACTACTTAATCAAAAGAAAGGTTGAACTCCGTGAGATGAATGCACACATTGCAAAGAATTTTCTGAAAATGTTTCTGTGTAGTTTTTTTGTGAAAATATTTCCTTTTCCACCATAGGCTGTAAAGGGCTCCAAGTATCAACTTGCAGATTCTACAAAAGTGACTTTCAAACTGCTCTATCAAAAGTGAGTTTCAACACTGTGAGTTGAATGCACACATCACAAAGAAGTTTCTCAGAATGCTTCTTTGTAGTTTTTATGTGAAAGTATTTCCTTTTCCACTATAGGCCTCAAAGCATTACAGATACCCACTTGCAGATACTACAAAAATTGTGTTTCCAAAATGATGAATCAAAGAAAGTTTCAACTCTGTGAGTTGAATGCACACATCACAAAGAAGTTTCTCACAATGCTTCTGTGTAACTTTTAGTGAAGATATTTCCTTTTCCACAATAGTCCGCAAAGGCTCCAAATACACACTTGCAGATTTTACAAAAAGAGAGTTTCCAAACTACTTTATCAAATGATAGGTTCAACTCTGTGAGTTTAACCACACCTCACAATGAAGTTTATCAGAAAGCTTCTGGGTAGTTTTTATGTGAAGATATTTCCTTTTCCACTATAGTCCTCAAAGCACTACAAATATCTCCTTGCAGATTCTAAAAAAATGTGTTTCAAAATTGCTCACTAAAAAGAAATCCTCAACTCTGAGATGAATGCACACATCACAAAGAAGTTTCTCACAATGCTTCTGTGTAGTATTTATGTGAAGACATTTCCTTTTCCTCAATAGGCTTCAAAGCACTCAAAATATCCACTTGCAGATTTTACAAAAAGAGTGTTTCAAACCTGCTCAATCAAAAGAAATGTTCAACGCTGTGAGATGAATGCACACATCATAAAGTAATTTCTCAGAATGTTTCTGTGTAGTTTTTATGTGAAGATACTTCCTTTTCCACAACAGGCCTCAAAGCACTCCAAATATCCACATGCAGATCCTACAAAATGAATGTTTCAAGACTGCTCAATCAAAAGAAAGTTTCAACTCTGTGAGATGAATGCACACATAACCATGATGTTTCTCAGAATGCTTCTGTGTAGTTTTTATGTGAACATATTTCCTTTCCCACCGTAGGCTGCAAAGGGCTCCAAATAACAACTTGCAGATTCTACAAAAAGAGAGTTTTGAAATTGCTCATTCAAAAGATATTTTCAAATCTGTGAGTTGTATGCACACATCATAAATAAGTTTCTCAGAATGCTACTGTGTAGTTTTTATAAGAAGAAATTTCCCTTCCAACAATAGGCCTCAACCTGCTACAAATATCCTCTTGGAAATTCTACAAAAAGAGTGTTTCAAAACTGCTCAATCAACTGGAAAGTTCAACTATATGAGGTGAATGCACACTTCACAGAGAAGTTTCAAAGAATGCTGCTGTGTAGTATTTATGTGAAGATATTTCGTGTTCCACCATAAACCTCAAAGCTCTCCACGTATCCTCTTGCAGAATCTGCAAAAAGAGTGTTTAAAAAATGCTCAATCAAATGAAAGGCTGAACTATGTGAGATGAATGCACACATCCCAAAAATATTTCTCAGAATGTTACTGTGTAGGTTTTATGTGAACTTATTTCCTTTTCCGAAATGTGGTGGAAAGGGCTCCAAATATCCACTTGCAGATTCTACGAAAGGAGATTCAAAACTGCTCAACCAAAGCATAGGTTCAACAATGTGAGTTGAATGCACACATCACAAAGAAGTTTCTCAGAATGCCTCTGTGCAGTTTTTATGTGAAGATAATTCCTTTTCCACCATAGGCCTCACAGTGCTCCAAATATCCAATTGCAGATTCTGCAAAAAGAGATTTTTGAAACTGCTCAATCAAAAGAAATTTTCACCTCTGTGAGATGAATGCACACATCATTAAGAAGTTTCTCAGAATTCTTCTGTGTAGTTTTTATGTGAAGATATTTCCTTTTCCACAATAGGCCTGAAAGCGCTCCAAACATCCACTTGCAGATTCTACGAAAAGACTGTTTCAAAACTGTTCAATCAAATGAAAAGCTGAAATCTGTGAGATGAATGCACACATCACAAAGAAGTTTCACATAATGCTTCTGTGTAGCTTTTATGTGAAGATATTTCCTTTCTGACCATAGGCCGCAAGGGGTCCAAATATCCACTTGTGGATTCAACAAAAAGAGAGTTTCAAAACTGCTCTATCATAAGATATTTTCAACTCTGTTGGTTGAATGCACACATCACAAAGTAGTTTCTCCTTAAGCTTATGTGTATTTTTTATGTCAAGATATTTTCTTTTCCACCATAGGCCTCAAAATGCTGTAAATATCCTCAAGTTTCTATTCCATTCCATTCCAGTCCACTCCATTCAATTCCAGTCCACTCCATTCCATTCCATTCCACTGCACTACACTCCACTCCATTCCACTCAATTCCATTGCACTTCACTCCACTCCATTCCATTCCACTCCTTTCCACTCCATTCCTATCCGACCATTCCACTCCACTCCATTCTATTAAATTTCACTCCTCTCCACTCCGTTCCAATCCACTCCATTCCACTCCACTCCACTCCATTCGATTCCATTCCACTCCTCTACACTCCACTCTTGTCAATTCCACTTCATTCCATTCCAGTGAATTCCACTCCATTCCACTCCAATCCAAGGCATACCATTCCACTCCATTCCATTCCACTCCATTCCACTACACTCCACTCCATTCCAGTGCACTCTATTGCATTTCATTCCACTCCACTCCACTCCAATCCATTAAACTGCAATCCATTCTTTTCAATTCCACTCCATTTCACATCATTCCACTCAATTCCACTCCACTCCACTGCATTCCTCTTCACTGCTCTCCATTCCTTTCCGTTCCATTCCAATCCACTGAATTCCAATGCATTCCACTCCATTCCATTCCATTCCATTCCAGTCCAATCCATTCAAGTTCAATCCACTCCATTCCACTCCACTTCACTCCACTTCACTCCACTCAACTCAACTCCATTCCATTCCATTCCAATGCATTCCATTCCATTCCATTCCACTCCACTCCTCTCCAAACCATTCCATTGAACTCAATTCCACTGCAGTCCATTCCATAACTCTCCATTCCATTCCATTCCACTCCATTCCACTCCACTTCACTCCAATCCACTCCATTCCATTCCATTCCGCTTCATTCTAATCCATACAATTCAATTCCACTCCAATCCATTCCATTCCACTCTACTCCACTCCACTCCATTCCACTCCACTCCATTCCACTCCACTCCATTCCATTCCATTCAATTCCATTCCATTCCACTACACTCCATTCCACTGCACTCCATTCCATTCAATTTCATACCCTTCCACTTCACTCCATTCCATTCTACTCCTCTCCACTCCATTCCTCTCCATTCCAGTACATTCCACTGAATTAGGCTCCAGTCCATTCCATTCCATTCCACTACACTCCATTCCACTCATCTCCACTCCACTCCACTACAATATACTCCATTCCATGCCATTCCATTCCACTGCACTCCATTTCACTGCATTCCACTCCATTCCATTCCATTCCATTCCTCTGCACTCAAATCGACTCCAAACCATCCCATTCCATTCCACTCTTCTCCATTCCATTCAGTTGCAGTCCACTCCACTCCACTTCATTCCACTCCACTCCATCCCTCTCCATTCCACTCCATTGCATTCTATTCCATTCCACTCCTTTCCATTCCACTCTACCATATTGTATTCCACTCCAATCAATTCTATTCCATTCCATTGCATTCCATATATCTCCATTCCTCTGCACTGCACTCCATTCAACTCCTCTCCACTTCATTCCTTTCCATTCCATTCCACTCCAGTTCATTGCAATCCACTCCATTCCACTCCACTTCACTCCATTCCATTACATTCTACTCCAGTCCATTGCATTCCACTCCATTCCACTCCACTCCACTGCACTCCGTTCCATTATATTTCATTCCATTCCACTACAATCCATTGCACTCTACTCCATTCAAGTCCACTCCACTCCATTCCACTCCATTCCACTCAACTGCATTCCATTCCGTTCCTCTCCACTGCATTCCGTTCCACTCCACTCCATTCCGTTCCATTTCCTTCCACTGAACTCCACTCCACTCCAGTCCACTCCATTCCACAACATTCCGCTCCATTACTCTCCACTCCATTCCACTCCACTGCATATCACTCCATTCCATTCCACTCCATTCCATTACATTCCATGCCATTCCACTCCCCTCCACTCGACTCCACTCCACTGCATTCCATTCCACTCCTCTCTACTCTACTCCACTCCATTCCATTCCACTCTACTCCATTACATTACATTCCATTCCACTGAATTCCACTCCACTCCATTGCACTCCATTCCTCTCCATTCCAGGCCACTAAGCTACACTCCATTACATTCGATTCCACTGCACTCCACTTCACTCTATTCCATTAAAAACTATTCCCTTCCACTCCATTCCATTCATGTCCACTCCAATCCACTCCATGCCATTCAGATCCACTCCATTCCATTCCACTCCATTCCATTCCTTTCCACTCACTTCCACTCCACTCCATTCCATTCAATTTCACTCCACTCCACTCCATTCAACTCCACTTCATTCCATTCCACTCCATTACAATCCTTTCCATTCCATTCCAGTCCATTCCTCTCCATTCCACCCCATTCCATTCCATTCCACTCCATTCCCGTCCATTCCACTCCATTCTACTCCACTGCACTCCATTACACTCCATTCCCCACCATTCCACTGCATTTGATTCCACTACGTTCAAGTCCTCTCCATTTCAGTCCATTACACTCCACTCCACTCTACTCACTTCCCTTACACTCCATTCACCCTACTCCTTTAAACTCCACTCCACTCCACTCCATTCCACTACATTCCATTCTTCTCTATTCCACTCCACTCTACTCTTTCCATTCCGTTGCATTCCATTCCATTCCATTTCATTCCAATACACACCATTCCACTCTAATCCACTCCATTCCATTTATCTCCATGGCACTCCACTCCACTCCATTCCACTCCCCTAAATTGCAATCCACTCCATTCCATTCCCTCCATTCCATTCCACTCCACCCCACTTCATTCCACTCCACTGCACTCCTTTCCACTCCACTCCACACCATTCCATTCCATTCCATTCCATTCAATTCCACTCTACTCCACTCAACTCCACTCCACCCATTCCATTCCATTGCATTCCATTCCATTCCATTGAATTCCATTCCATTCCACCCCACTTCATTCCACTCCACTGCACTCCTTTCCACTCCACTCCACACCATTCCATTCCATTCCATTCCATTCCATTTCACTCCAATACACACCATTCCACTCCAATCCACTCCATTCCATTTATCTCCATGGCACTCCACTCCACTCCATTCCACTCCCCTAACTTGCAATCCACTCCATTCCATTCCCTCCATTCCATTCCACTCCACCCCACTTCATTCCACTCCACTGCACTCCTTTCCACTCCACTCCACACCATTCCATTCCATTCCATTCCATTCCATTCAATTCCACTCTACTCCACTCAACTCCACTCCACCCATTCCATTCCATTGCATTCCATTCCATTCCATTGAATTCCATTCCACTCCACCCCACTTCATTCCACTCCACTGCACTCCTTTCCACTCCACTCCACACCATTCCATTCCATTCCATTCAATTCCACTCTACTTCACTCAACTCCACTCCACCCATTCCATTCCATTTCATTCCATTCCATTCCATTGCATTCCATTCCACTCAACTCTATTTCACTCCACTCCATCCACTCCACTCCAGTCAATTCCATTACATTCAATTCCACTCCATTCCATTCCACTCCACTCCGTTCCAGTACACCCCACTTAATACCACTCCACTACACCCCACTCCACTCGTGTCCACTCCACTCCAATAAATTCCATTCCATTCCACTTGAATACACTCCACTCCTCTCCATTCCATTCCACTCCAATCCACTCTACTAAATTCCGTTCCACTTGAACCCATTCCTTTCCACTCCAACCCATTCCATTCCACTCCATTCCATTCCTCTCCATTCCAGTGCAATCCACTGTGTTCCTGTCAACCCCATTCCTTTCAACTCCACACCACTCCACTAAAACCCATTCCACTACATTCCAATACATTCCACTGTATTCTCCTCCACTCCACTCCATTCTAATCCACTCCATTCCATTCCATTCCACTCCATTCCATTCCATTGCATTCCCCTCTATTCCATTCTACTCGTCCATTGCACTCCACTCCATTCTATTTCATTCCATTCAACTCCATTCCACTACACTCCACTCCATTCCACTATAATCCACTCCATAGGTTTTCATTCCATTCCACTCCAATCCATTCCACATCACTCCACCCCATTCCACTCCATTCCACTCCACTCCATTCCATTCCGCTCCTCTCCATTGCAGTCCACTCCAATCCATTCCACTCCACTCCACTCCATTCCACTCAAATCCCTTCCATTTCATCCCATTCCACTACACTCCAGTCCATAACAGTCCACTCCATTCAATTCAATTCCATTCAATTCCACTGCACTCTGGTGAACTCCACTCCATTCCACTCCATTCCAATGCATTCCATTCCACTCCATTCCACTCGACTCAATTCCATTCCATTCCACTTCAATCCACTCCACTCCATTCCACTCCACTCCAGTCCATTCCACTCTGATCCACTCCACTCCAATCCACTCCACTCCACACCTCTGCATTCCACTGCATTCCACGCCATTCCATTGCTCACCATTCTACTCCACTCCATTCCATTAAATTCCACTTCTCTCCACAGTACTCCACTCCATTCTATTCCTATTCATTCCATTCGACTCCGTTCCATTCCATTCCACTCCAATACACTCCAGTGCATTCCACTCCTTTCCACTCCATTCCTCTCCACTCCACTCCATTCCACTCCACTCCACTCTATCCCATTCAATTCCAGTCCATTCCATTCCACTCCACTACACTCCATTCCATCCCATTCCACTCTATTACAGTCAATTCCTCTCAATTCCTCTCTATTCCTCTCTTCTCCATTCAACTCCATTCCACTCCATTCCATTCCACTACTTTCCATTCACACCATTCGTCCCCAATCCCCTCCATTCCACCACACTCCAATCCATTCCATTCCATTCCACTCCTTTCCCCTCCACTCCTTTCCACTCTACTCCATTGCACTGCACTCCATTCCACTTCATTACACTCCGTTTCATTCCATTCCGTTCCATTCCATTCCATTCCATTCCACTGCATTAGATTCCATCCCACTCCATTCCAGTCCACTACACTCCATTCCACTCAACTCCACTACACTCCACTCCATTCCATGGCATTCCATTCCACTCCACTCCATTCCATTCCTTTCCACTGCATTCCATTCCATTCCATTCCACCCCACTACACTCAAACCCACTCCATTCCATTCTATTCCATTACATTCCACTCTATTCCATTACATTGCATTCCATTCCACTCCAGTCCAGTCCCTTCCACTCCAGTCCACTCCATGACACTCCACTCCACTCCATTCAATTTCATTCCATTCCACTCCATTCCATTCCATTCCATCTTAATCCATTCCACTCCACTCCACTTCCATCCACTCCATTCCATTCCATTCCATCCAACTCCATTCCTCTCCACTCCACTCCATTCAACTCCACTCCCATCCATTCCATTCCATTCCATTCCACTTCACTCCATTCCTCTATACTCCAATCCACTCCACTCCATTCCTCTATACTCCAATCCACTCCACTCCACTCCACTCCATTCCATTCCATTCCATTCCACTCCACTTCAATCCATTCCACTCCACTCCATTTCATTCCATTCCAATCCACACCACTGAATTCCAATCCATTCTATTCCACCACTCCCCATTCCATTCCAGTCCATTCCCTCCCACTACACTCCATTCTACTCCACTCCACTTCACTCTACTCTACTCCATTCCATGACATTGCATTCCATTCCACTACATTCCTTTCTACTCTACGCATTCAATTCCATTCCGCTCCACTCCACTACACTCCACTCCAGTAAATTCCACTCCACTCCACTCCTCTCCACTACTGTCAATTGCACTCCATTCCATTCCATTCTATTACACTCCACTCCATTCCATTCCATTCCACTCCACTCGACTCCACTCAATTCCGTTCTACTCCATTGCACTCCACTCCACTGAATTCCATTCCACTCCACTCGACTCCACTCCATTCCGTTCCACTCCATTGCACTCCATTCCACTGAATTCCATTCCATTCCATTCCACCGATTTCCATTGATTCCAATCCATTCCATTCCACTACACTTCGTTCTGCTCCACTCCACTCCACTCTATTCCATTCCACGTCATTGAATTCCATTTCACATCTTTCCATTCTATTCCACGGCATTCCATTCCATTCCATTCCACTCCCCTCCACCCCAGTCCAATCCACTCCACTCCCGTCAATTACATTCCATTCCATTCAATTCCATTCCACTCCACTCCATTCCATACCATTCCACTCCAGTCGACTCCACTCAATTCCATTCCACTCCACTCCACTTGAATCAACTCCATTCCATTCCACTCCATTGCTGTCCACTCCACTCCATTCTACTTCATTCCATTCTATTCCACTCCATTCCATTCCATTTCATTAAATTACTTTCCCTTCCACTCCATTCCACTCCTTTTCCTTCAATTCATTCCTTTCCTCTCCGTTCCACTCAACTCCACTCCACTCCCCTCCTCTACACTCCATTCCATCCCACTCCATAACATTCCACTCCATTCCACTCCAATCCTCTCCATTCCACTTCAGTCCATTCCATTCAATTTCACTCCACTCCAGTCTATTCCACTACACCCCACTCCAGTCCATTCCACTCCACTCCTTTCCACTCCATTCCACTCCACTCCATTCCATTCCATTCCATTGCACTCCATTTCTTTCCATTCTACTGTCCTACATTCCACTTCGCTGCATTCCACTCCACTCCATTCCATTCCTTTCCATTCAACTCCATTCCACTGTATTCCACTCCATTCCATTCCACTCGAATCCACTCCATTGCATTGCATTCCACTCCACTCCATTCCTCTCCACTCCACTCCATCCCAATCCACTCTACTCCATTACATTACATTACATTCAGTTAAACTCCATTCCATTCCACTTCACTCCATTCTAGTCCACTGCACTCCCATCCATTCCATTGCATACCATTCAATTCCTTTCCATTTCGTGCCACTAAACTCCACTTCATCCCGCTCCACTCCGTTCCATTCCATTCCATTCCATTCCATTCCATTCCATTCCCTTCCCTTCCCTTCCTTTCCATTCCATTCCATTCCCTTCTCTTCCATTCCATTCCCTTCGATTCCTCTCCATTCCATTCCATTCCAGTCGACTCCACTCCATTCCAATCCATTCTACTCCACCCCATTCCATTCCATTCCAATCCAATCCACTCCATGCCATTCCACTACATTCCACTCCCCTCCATTCCATTCTATTCCTTTTCATTCCACTCCACTTCACTCCACTCCTTTCCATGCCATTGCATTCCACTCCAGTCCATTCCGTTCCATTCTTCTGCATTCAATTCCATTCCACTCCACGCTACTCTACTCCTCTCGAATCCATTCCTCTCCTCTCCACTGCACTCCATTCCATTCCATACCTGTCCATTCCATTCCATTCCTCTCCATTCCATTCCATTCCACTCTACTCCATTCCACTCCACTCCATTCCTCTCCACTCCTTTCCATTCTATTCCTTTGCATTCCACTCCACTCCACTCCAACACGTTCCATTGCACTCCACTGAACTCCAATCCACTCCATTCCACTCCACTCCAGTCCATTCCATTCCTTTCTCCTCCTCTATACTCCATTCCACTCCACTCCATTCCACTCCACTCCACTCCATTCCATTTCACTCCATTCCATTCCCTTCCACTCCATTCCATTCCATTCCACTCTACACCATTCCACTCTTCTCCATTCCACTCCACTCTTTTCCATTTCTTTACATTCAACTCCATTCCACTCCACTCCATTCCTCTTCAATCTACTACATTCTTTCCTTTCCAATCCACAACACTGCATTCCACTCCACTACACTCCGCTCCATTCCATACCATTCCACTCAATTCCATTTCACTCCAATCCATTCCAGTCCACACCACTCCATTCCATTCCACTCAATTCCATTCTATTCCACTCCACTCCACTCAACAACTTTCCATTTCATTCCATACCATTCCATTCCAATTCTTACCTCTCCACTCCACTCCATTCCACTCCACTGCACTCCATTCCATTCAGTTACATTCCTATCCACTCCACTTCACTCCACTCCTCTTGACTCCATTCCAATCCGCTCCACTCCATTCCATGCCTTTCCACTCCATTTCACTTCACTCCTCTCCATTCCGTTCAATTCCATTCCTATCCTTTCCAGCCCATTCCACTGCATTCCACTCCACTCAACTCCATACCACTCCATTCGCCTCCATTCCACTCCATTAAATGCAAGTCCATTCCATTCCGTTCCATTTCACTCCACCCCACTCCACGCCTTTCCACTCGACTCCTTTCCACTCCATTCCACTCTTCTCCTCTCCATTCCACTACACTCTATTCCACTCCACTCCACTCCATTCCAATCCATTGCAGTCCACTCCACTCCACAGCATTCAAGTTCATTCCATTCCGTTTCATTCCATTCTTCTCCACTGCATTGCATTCCATTCCACTGCATTCCACTCCACTCCACTGCACTCCACTCCATTCCACTCCTTACCATTCCACTCCATTCCACTCCAATCCATTCAATTCCACTCCACTCCACTCCACTACATTGCACTCCTTACCATTCCACTCCATTCAACTCCAAACCATTCAATTCCACTCCACACCACTCCACACCGCCCATTCCATTGCACTCCATTCCACTACACTCCCTTCCATTCCAGTCAATTCCATACCATTCCATTCCACTCCATTCCACTCCACTCAACTCCACTGCATTCCATTGGACTCCATTCCAGTACAGTTCAATGCATTCCACTCCATTTCATACCATTCTATTTGACTCCATTCCACCTCACTCCACTACATTCCTTTCCTCTCCACTCCATTACATTCCACTCCACTCCACTCCACTCCGTTCCATTCCACTCTACTCCATTTCTTTCCATTCAGTTCCACTCCATTCCACTCCATTCCCTTCCATTCCACTCCATTCCATTCCATTCTACTCCACTCCATTCCATTCTACTCCACTCCATTCCACTCCACTCCATTCCATTCCACGTAATGCCGTTCCAATCCACTGTACTCCACTAAACCCCTCTCCATTCCATTGCACTCCATTCCATTCCACTCTAAACCACTCCACTCCAATCCATTCCGCTGCTCTACATTCCATTCCACTTTGCTCCATTCCATTCCAGTCCACTGCATTCGTATTCATTCCGTTCATTCCACTCCACTCCACTCCATTCCATTCCATGGCTTCCGCTTCACTGCACTCCTTTCCATTCCATTCCACTGCATTTTATTCCATTCCCCTCCATTCCAGTCCATTCCACTCCACTCCACTCATTTCCAGTCTACTCAACTGCATTGCACTCTATTCCATTTCCCTCCACTTCACGCACCTCCACTTCACTCAACTCCATTTGATTCCATTCTAACCCACTCCACTCCATTACATTTCAGTCCACTCCATTCCATTCCATTCCATTGCACTCCATTCCACTCCACTCCATTAAACTCCATTCCATTCCATTCCACTGCACTCCACTCCACTCCACTCCATTAAACTGCATTTCATTGCAGTCCACTGCACTCCATTATTTTCGATGCCATTCCACTCCACTCCATTCCATTCCATTCAACTCCACTCCACTCCAGTCAAGACCATTCCACTCCTTTCCACTCCACTCCACTCCATTCCATTCCATTCCATTCCTCTCCAGTCCACTCCATTCTATTCCACACCATTCCTCTCCACTCCACTCATCTCTAATCCACTGCATTGCATTCCACTCCATTCCACTCTATTCCACTCCACTGAATTCCACTCCACTCGACTCTATTCCAGGCCACTAAATTCCATTGCATTCCACTCCTCTTTACTTCATTCCACTCCACTCCATTGCACTCCATTTCACTCCATTCCAGTCCAATCCACTCCACTCCACTCCATTCCATTCCATTCCACTGCAGTCCACTCCATTCCACTCCATTCCATTGCACTGCATTCCGCTCCAATCTATTCCATTCCACGCAATTCCCTTCCATTGATTCCATTCCATTCCATTCCATTCCATTCCATTCCATTCCATTCCACTCCACTCCACTGCATTCCATTCCACTCCATTCCATTCCACTCCACTCTATGCCACGCCAACACTCTCCTTTCCATTCCACTCCATTCCATTCCACTCCAAACGACTCCACCCACTCCATTCCACTCCAGTCCATTTCACTCCTCTCTGATCCATTCCGTTCCACTCAATTCCACTCCACTCCACTGCATTCCAATCCATTCCACTCCATTCCACTCCAGTCAACTCCGTTCCATTCCATTCCATTCCACTCTTTTCCACCCCACTCCACTCCATTCCACTCCACTCTACTCCATTCCTTGTCATTCCAATCCATTCCACTCCATTTAATTCCATTCCACTCCCTTCCATTCCATTCCACCCAATTCCAATCCATTCCACTCCACTACACTCCATTCCAGTCCATTGGACTCCATTCCACTCCACTCCTCTCCACTCTACTTCACTCAACTCCATTCCATTCTATTCCATTCGACTACACTCCATTCCATTCCAGTCCACTCCATTCCATTCCATTCCATTCCACTATACTACACTACAGTCCTCTCCATTCCTCTTCATTCCATTGCAATCCACTGAACTCCACTCCATTACACTCCGTGCAACTGCATTCCTATCCCCTCAATTCCTCTCCAATCCATTCTATTCCATTCCACTCTACTGCACTCCACTCCAGGCCATTCCTTTCCATTTCACTCCACTCCCTTCCATTGCATTACATTCTGCTCCTCTACACTCCACTCCAGTCCTTTCCAGGCCATTCCACTCCACTCCACTCCATTCCACTCCAATACACTGCATTCCATTCCACTCCACTCCATTTCATTCCAGTCCACTCCATTCCATTCCATTCCAGTCCTTTCCATTCCATTCCATTACCTTCCACTCCGCACCACTCCATTCCATTCTACTCCATTGCATTCCACTCCACTCCATTCCATTCCTCTCCATTGGAAACCTCTCCAATCCATTCCATTTCATTCCAATCCATTCCACTCCGTTCCAACCCATTTCTTTCAATTCCATTCCATTACACTCCGTTCCACTCCACTTCTCTCCACTAATTTCCACTAGATTACATTCTTCTCCATTCCACTCCACTCCACTCCATTCCACTCCATAACATTTCATTGCATTCCATTCCAGTCCAATCCACTCCATTCCACTCCATTCCACTGCATACCAATCCACAACATTCCATTCCATTCCATTCCATTCCACTCTACTCCACTCCACTCTACTCCATTCCACTGCACTCCATTCCACTCCAATCCCTTCCATTTCTTTCCATTCCATTCCACTCCACTGCATTCCACTCAACTCCACTCCATTCCATTCCACGCCATTCCACTCAAGTCCATTCCATTCCTCTCCACTCCACTCAACTCCATTCCATTCGACTCCATTCCACTCCACTCTACTCCATTCTATTCCACTCCATTTAATTCCATTCCACTCCATTCCACCCCATGCCTCGGCATTCCATTCCACTCCATTCCATTCCTCTCCATTCAACTCCACTCCATTCCTTTCCACTCCAATCCATTCCATTCCATTCCATTCCATTTCCTTGCGCTCCACTCCACTCCACTACATTCCATTCCATTCCACTCCAATGCACTCCACTCTTGTCCATTCCACTCCACTCCATTCCACTCCACTATATTACATTCCAATCCCTTACGCTCGACTCCATCCAGTCCAATCCACTCCATTCCACTCCACTCCTCTGCATTCCATTGCATTCCATTGTTCTCCATTGCAATCCATTCCACCCTACTCCATTGCACTCCACTCCAATCCATTCCCCTACACTCCATTCCATTCCATTCAGCTCCATTCCACTACACTGCAGTACATTCCACTCCAATCTACTCCATTTCATTCCATTGCATTCCACTCCACTCCATTCCATTCCAATCCACACAACTCCTCTCCAATCCACTCTACTCCTCTCCAATCCACTCTATGCCATTCCACTCCACTCCACTCAATTCCATTCAAATCCATTCCACTCCATTTCACTCCAATCAATTACATTCCATTGCACTCCACTTCACTCCAATCCATTCATTTGCACTGCATTCCACTTAACTCCATTTCATTCCACTCCATTTCATTTCTTTCCATTCCACTCCATTCGATTTCATTCCACTCCACTCCACTCCGTAACATTTCACTCTGCTCAATTCCACTCCTCTACAATCCTCTCCACTCCATTCCATTCCATTCCACTCAACTCCATTCCATTCCATTCCGTTTCATTCCTCTCCACAACCCTCCACTATACTCCACCACATACCATTGCTCTCCACTGCACTCCACTCCACTCCATTCCACTCCACTGCATTCCAACCCACTCCATTCCACTCCACTCCACTCCATTCCACTCCACTCCACTCCACTCCATTTCATTCCATTCCATTCCATTTCACTCCATTCCATTCCATTCCACCATACTCCATGCCACTCATCTCCATTCCACTCCACTCCATTCCATTTCATTCCATTACACTGCATTCCACTCCACTTCACTCTATTTTACTCAACTCCGCTGTATTCCATTCTATTCCATTCTATTCCATTCCACTCCATTCCACTTCTTTCCACTCCATTCCACTCCAATCCACTCCATTAGATGCCACTCCACTCCACTACATTCCATTCCATTCCACTCCATTCCATTCCATTCCACTCCATTCCATTCCACTCCGTTCCATTCCACACCACTGCATTCCAGTCCATTCAACTCCACTCCATTCCATTCCGTTCCACTCCATCAAATTCCATTGCACTACATTCCAGTCCCATTCCACTCCATTCCATTCCACTCCGTTCCATTCCACACCACTGCATTCCAGTCCATTCAACTCCACTCCATTCCATTCCGTTCCACTCCATCAAATTCCATTGCACTACATGCCAGTCCATTCCACTCCATTCTTGTGTACTCCACTGCATTCTACTCCATTCCACTCCACTTCACTCCATTCCGTTACACTCCATTCCACTCCATTCCATTCCATTCCATTAAGCTCCACAGCACTCCACTCCATTCCATTCCACTCCATTCCAATCTACTCCATTCCATTCCACTCCACTCCAGTCCACTCGACTCCTCTCCATTTCATTCCACTACTTTCCATTCCTCTCCATTCAACCCCGTTATACTCCATTTAACTCCACTCCATTCTATTCCATTCCATTTCATTCCAGTCTACTCCACTCCACTCAACTCCACTCCATTCTTTTCCAACTCACTCCACTCCACGCCACTCTATTCCTCGCCACGCCATTCCATTACATTCCATTTCATTGCACTCCACTCCACTCCACCACATTCTGTTGTCCTCCAGTGCACTCCACTGCACTGAATTACACTCCACTGCATTCCAACCTACTCCATTCCATTCCATTCCACTCCACTCCACTCCATTCCATTCCACTCCACTTCATTCCATTCCATTCCACTCCACTCCATTCCATTTCTTTTCATTCCATTCTGATCCACTCCATTCCATTCCATTCCACTATACTCCATTGCTCTAATCTCCGTTACATTCCACTCCTTTCCATTTCATTCCATTACACTCCATTCCACTTCACTCCACTCCATTCCACTCCACTCCATTCAATTCCATTTCATACCACTCCACTCCACTTTATTCCACTCCATTCCACTCCACTCCACTCCTTTCCACTCCACTCCTCTCCACTATATTCAATTCCATTCCCATCCATTCCATTCTATTCCACTCCATTCCAGTCCATTCCACTACATACAAGTCCATTCCTCTCCACTCCATCAAATTCCATTAAATTCGATTAAATTCTATTCCACAACATTCCCGTCCATTTCACTCCATTCTACTATACTCCATTCCATTCCACTCCATTCCAATCCATTTCACCACATTCCGTTCCACTCTATTCCACTCCATTCCATTAAATTCCATTCCATTCCATTAAGCTCCACAACACTCCACTCCATTTTATTCCACTCCATTACACTCTACTCCATTCCATTCCACTCCACTCCATTCCATTCCACTCCACTCCATTCCATTCCATTCCATTCCATTCCTCTCCACACCACTCCACTCCACTCCACCACATTCCATTGCTCTCCACTGCACTCCACTCCACTCCATTCCACTCCACTGCATTCCAACCCACTCCTTTCCACTCCTTTCCACTCCACTCCACTCCATTCGACTCCACTCCACTCCCTTTCGTTTCATTCCATTCCATTCCATTTCACTCCATTCCATTCCATTCCACTATACTCCAATCCACTCCTCTCCATTTCACTCCACTCCATTCCATTTCATTCCATTTCACTGCATTCCACTCCACTTCACTCTATTTTACTCAACTCCTCTCTATTCCATTCTATTCCATTCCACTCCATTCCACTTCTTTCCACTCCATTCCACTCCAATCCACCCCATCAGACACCACTCCGCTCCACTGCATTCCATTCCATTCCACTCCATTCCATTCCATTACACTCCATTCCATTCCATACCACTCCATTCCAGTCGATTCAACTCCACTCCATTCCATTCCGTTCCATTCCATCAAATTCCATTGCACTACATTCTAGTCCATTCCACTCCATTCTTCTGTACTGCACTCCATTCTACTCCATTCCACTCCATTCCACTCCATTCCATTAAGCACCACAGCACTCCACTCCATTCCATTCTACTCCATTCCAATCCACTCCATTCCATTCCACTCCACTCCAGTCCACTCGACTCCCCTCCATTTCATTCCACTCCTTTCCATTCTCTCCATTCCACCCCACTACACTACGTTTCACTCCACTCCATTCCATTCCATTCCATTTCATTCCAGTCTACTCCACGCCAATCAACTCCACTCCATTCCTTTCCAACCCACTCCACTCCACTCCATTCTTCAGCACGCCATTCCATTACATTCCATTTCATTGCACTCCACTCCACTCCACCACATTCCATTGTTCTCCACTGCAATCTACTGCACTAAATTCCACTCCACTGCATTCCAACCCACAACAATCCATTCCATTCCTTTCCACTCCATTTCATTCCCTTCCACTCCTCTTCATTCCATTCCATTCCACTCCATTCCATTCCATTTCATTTCTTTCCATTCCAATCCACTCCATTCAATTCCATTCCACTATACTCCATTGCTCTAATCTCCATTACACTCCACTCCTTTCCATTTCATTCCATTCCATTCCATTCCACTTCACTCCACTCCATTCCACTCTACTCCGCTCCATTCAATTCCATTTCATACCACTACACTCCACTTTTTTCCAATTCATTCCACTCCATTCCACTCCTTTCCACTCCACCCCACTCCACTCCATTCAATTCCATTCCACTCCATTCCATTCCATTCCACTCCATTCTTTTCCATTCCACTACATACCAGTCCATTCCGCTCCATTCCATTAAATTCCATTCCATTCGATTAAATTCCATTCCACAACATTCCCGTCCATTTCACTCCATTCTACTATACTCCACTCCATTCTACTCCATTCCAATCCATTTCACCACATTTCGTTCCACTCTATTCTACTCCACTCCATTCCATTCCATTAAGCTCCACAACACTCCACTCCATTTCACTGCACTCCATTACACTCTATTGCATTCCATTCCACTCCACTCCAGTCCAATCCACTCTGCTCCATTTCATTCCACTCCATTCCATTCCTCTCCATTCCACACCACAACACTCCGTTTCACACCATTCCATTAGATTCCATTCCATTTCATTCCAGTCTGCTCCACTCCACTCAACTCCACTAAATTCCATTCCAACCCACTCCACTCCACTCTATTTCACTCCACTACATTCCACTCCACTCCATTTCATCCCATTCCTTTAGACTCCAATCCATTCCATTCCACTCTACTCCATTTGTCACCACTCCATTCCACTCCATTAAATTCCATTACATTCCACTCCTTTCCACTCCGCTCCACTCCATTCAACTCCACTCCACTAGATTTCAAGCCATTCCGTTTCATTTTACTACATTCTATTCCATTAGACTGCATTACAGTGCATTCCACTCCACTCCTCTCCATTGCATTCCACTCCATTCCACTGCACTCCACTCCACTCCAGTCAACTCCATTTCATTCCACTCCATTTCATTCCTCTCCATTCCAATCCACTCCACTCTGTCCCACTAAACTCCATTCTATTCCATTCAAATTCATTCCTTTAAACTCTACTCAACCCCACTCCACCTCATTCCATTGCTCTCCAATGCACTCCACTCCACTCCATTCCACTTCACTGCATTCCAACCCACTACATTCCATTCCATTCCATTCCACTCCACTCCACTCCACTCCACTCCATTCCACTCCACTCCAATCCATTTCAATCCAATCCACTCTATTCCATTTCATTCCATTCCTTTCCATTCCACTCCCTTCCATTCCATTCAACTCCATTCTATTCCATTCCTCTCTACTCCAAACCTCTACTCTCTAATCCACTCCATTCCATGCTATTTCATTGCACTCAACTCCTTTCCACTATACTCCATTCCATTCCACTCCATTCCATTCCATTCAACTCCATTCTATTCCATTCCACTCTACTTCAAGCCTCTACTCCCTAATCCACTCCATTCCATCCCATTTCATTGCACTCAACTCCTTTCCACTATACTCCATTCCATTCCATTCCACTCCAATCCCGTTAACGCCACTCCATTCCATTCATTTCTTTTTCACCCCACCAAACTCAGTTTCACTCCACTTCATTCCATTCCACTCCGTTTCATTTCAGTCTACTGCACACCAACCCAATCAACTCCACTCCATTCCATTCCAGGCCACTCTCCTCCACTCCATTCCACTCCAGGCCACTCTCCTCCACTCCATTCCACTCCACTTCATTCCACTCCACTCCATTCCATTCCATTCCATTCCATTCCATTCCACTCCACTCCATTCCATTCCATTCCAATCTACTCCTTTCATCTGCACTCCATTCCACTCCACTCCATTAAATTACATTCCACTCCTTTCCACTCCACTCCACTCCATTCAACTCCACTCCACTCCATTTCATGCCATTCCGTTCCATTCCACTTCATTCCAGTCGATTACACTCCACTCCATTCTGTTCCATTCTATTCTACTCCACTCCTCTCCACTCCACTCTACTCCATTTCATTACACTCCATTCCATTCCTTTCCATTCCACTCCACTCCACACCACTCCATTCCACTCCACTCCATTTCTTACCACTGCAATCCATTCCTCTCCAATCCACTCCACTCCACTCCATTCCACTCCTCTCCATTTCATTCCATTCCATTTCATTCCACTCCACTCCACTCCACTCCACCACATTCCATTGCTATCCACTGCACTCCCCTCAATTCCACTCCACTGCATTCCAATCCACTCCATGCCATTCCATGCCATTCCACTCCCCTCCACTCCATTCCACTCCACTCCACTCCACTGCATTCCACTCCACTCCATTCCATTTCATCCCATTCCATTCCACTCCATTCCATTCCATTTCCTTCCATTCCACTCCATTCCATTCCACTCAATTCCATTACATTCCACTATACTCCATTCCACTTCTCTCCATTCCACTCCACTCCATTCCTTTTCATTCCATTAAACTCCATTCCACTCTCCTCAACTCCATTCCACTCCACTCCACTCCATTCCATTCCATTCCGTTCCACTCCACTCCACTTTTTTCCTCTCCATTCCACTCCACTCCACTCCATTCCACTCCACTCCACTCCAGTTCATTCCATTCAATTCCTCTCCATTACATTCCATTCCTCTCTGTTCCCTTCCATTCCAATCCATTCCAGTCCATTCCACTCCACTCCATTCCATTCCATTCCATCAAATTCTATTCCACTACATTCCAGTCCATTCCACTTCATTCTTCTGTTCTCCCCTCCGTTCTACTCCATTCCACTCCATTTCACTCCATTCTGTTCCACTCCATTCCACTCCATTCCATTCCATTCCACTAAGCTCCACAACATTCCACTGAATTCCATTCCACTTCCTTCCACTCTACTCCATTCCATTCCACTCCACTCCAGTCCACTCCACTCCACTCCACTCCATTTCGTTCCACTCCATTCCATTCCTCTCCATTCCATCTCACTACACTCAGTTTCACTCCACTACATTCCATTCCATTCCATTATATTCCAGTCTACTTCATTCCACTCAACTCCACTCCATTCCATTCCAACCCACGATACTACACTCCATTCCACTCCACTCCATTCCATTACTTTCCACTTCATTCCACTCCACTCCACTCCAACACATTCCATTGCTCTCTACTGCCCTCCAATGCACTGCTTTGCACTCCACTGCATTCCAGCACACTCCATTCCGTTCCATTCCATTCCACTACACTCCACTTCATTCCACCCCGCTCCACTGCATGCCTCTCCACTCCAATCTACTCCTTTCCACTTCATTTCGTTGCATTCTGTTCCACTTCATTCCATTCCATTCCACTATAATCCATTGTACTCCATTCCATTGCACTCCACTCTATACCATTTCATTACATTACACTCCATTCCACTCCACTCCACTCCATTCCACTCCACTCCACTCCATTCCATTTCATTCCATTCCATTCCACTCCACTCCACTTCTTTCCACTCCATTTCACTCCAATCCACTCTGTTCCACTCCACTCCACTTCACTACATTCCATTCCATTCCACTCCATTCCATTCCATACCACTCTGTTCCATTCCTTTCCACACCATTCCACTCAATTCCACTCTACTCCATTTCAGTCCATTACATTTCATTCCACTCCACTCCACTCCACTACACTCCACCACAATCCATTTCTCTCCACTGCACTCCACTCCACTCAATTCCACTCCACTGCATTCCAACTCTCTCCATTCCATTCCATTCCATTCCACTCCACTCCACTCCATTCCACTCCACTGCACTCCATTTCACTCCACTCCACTCCTTTCCATTTCATTCCATTCCATTCCGTTCCGTTCCATTCCATTGCACTCCATTCCATTCCATTCCATTCCACTCCATTGCATTCCATCATACAATACTACATTCCACTCCTCTCCATTCCTCTCCACTCCTTTCCATTTCATTCCCTTACACTCCATTCCACTCCACTCCACTCCGTTCCATTCCATTACATTCCACTCCACTCCTCTTCTTTCCACTCCATTCCACTCCACTCCACTACATTCCACTCCACTCCACTGAATTCCATTCCATTCCACTCCGTTCCATTCCATTCCACTCTGTTCCATTCCATTACTCTCCATTCCAGTCCATTCCACTCCACTCCATTCCATTCCATTCCATCAAATTCCATTCCCCTACATTCCACTCCATTCCACTCCATTCTTCTTTACTCCACTCCGTTTTACTCCATTCCACTCCATTTCACTCCATTCCGTTCCACTCCATTCCACTCCTTTCCATTCCTTTAAGCTCCAGAACACTTCACTCCAATCAATTCCAATCCATTACACTCTACTCCATGCCATTCCACTCCACTCCAGTCCATTTCGCGCCTCTCCATTTCATTCCACTCCATGACATTCCTTTCCATTCCACCTCAATACTCTCCGTTTAACTCCACTCCAGTCCATTCCGTTCCATTTCTTTCCAGTCTTCTTCACTCCATTCAACTTCACTCCATTCCATTCCAACCCTCTCTACACCACTCCATTCCACTCCACTCCATTCCATTACATTACATTTCATTGCACTCCACTCCAATCCGCCACATTCCATTGCTCTCCACTGCACTCCACTGCACTTCGTTGTACTCCACTGCATTCCAACCCACTCCATTCCAATCCATTCCTTTGCACTCCACTCCACTCCATTCCACTCCACTCCACTCCTTTCCTCTCCACTCCACTCCACTCCATTCCATTTCATTTTATTCCTTTCAATTCCAATCCATTCCATTCTATTCCACTATACTGCATTCCATTCCTCTCCGTTCCACTCCACTCCATTCCATTTCATTCCATTCCACTCCAGTCCATTCCACTCCACTCCACTCCATTCCATTCCATTCCAGTCAACTCCACTCCACTTCTTTCCACTCCGTTCACCTCCACTCCACTCCATTCCACTCAATTCCACTCTACTACATTCCATTCAATTCCACTCTGTTCCATTCCATTCCACTGCTTTCCGTTCCATTCCTATCCAAGCCACTCAATTCCACTCCACTCCATTTCATTCAATTCGATTTCATTCCACTCCACTACACTACACTCCACCACATTCAATTGCTCTCCACTCGACTGAATTCCACTACATTCCACTCCACTGCATTCCAAACCACTCCATTCCATTCAATTATATTCCACTCCGCTCCACTCCACTCAAATCCACTCCACCCCATACCACTCCGCTCTTCTCCATTCCATTTCATTCCATTATATTCCATTCCATTCCACTCCATTCCACTCTACTCCATTCCATTCCACGAAACTCCTGTCCACTCCACTCTGCTTCATTTCATTCCACTCCATTCCATTCCTCTCCATTCCACCCCACTGCACA
This sequence comes from Pongo abelii, assembly GCF_028885655.2. NCBI lineage: Eukaryota > Metazoa > Chordata > Mammalia > Primates > Hominidae > Pongo > Pongo abelii. Next base: position 12,734,780 of record NC_071996.2, read on the forward strand.
CCATTTCACACCACTCCATTTCACACCACTCCATTCCATTACATTCCATTTCATTCCAGTCTACTTCACTGCACTCAAAACCACTCCATTCCATTCCAACCCACTCTACCCCACTCCAGTCAACGGTACTCCATTTCATTACATTGCATTTCATTACACTCCGCTCCACTCCACTCCACCATATTCCGTTGCTCTCCACTGCACTCCACTGCACTAAATTGCACTCCGCTGCATTCCAACCCACTCCATTCCATTCCATTCCATTCCCTTCCACTTCACTCCAATCCATTCCACTCCACTCCACTCCATTCCACTTCACTCCATTCCCTTCCTCTCCACTCCACTCCACTCCTTTCCATTTTATTTCACTCCATTCCTTTCCACTCCATTCCATTGCATTCCACTATACTCCATTCCACTCCTCTCCATTCCACTCCACTCCATTCCTTTTCATTGCAATAAACTCCATTCCATTCCACTCCACTGCATTCCACCCCACTCCACTCCATTCCATTCTATTCCATTCCACTCCACTCCACTTCTTTCCACCCCATTCCACTCCACTCCACTCCATTCCACTCCACTCCATTCCATTCCACTCCACTCCACTCCACTACATTCATTCCACTCTGTTCCATTCCGTTCCACTAAGTTCCATTCCATTCCAATCCATGCCACTCCAATCCACTGCACTCCATTTCATTCCATTCCATTTCATTCCACTCCACTACTCTCCACTACACTCCACCACATTCCATTGCTCTCCACTGCACTCCATTCCACTCCATTCCACTCCACTGCATTCCAAGACACTCCATTTTATTCCATTCCACTTCACTCCACTCCACTGGAATCCACTCCACTCCATTCCACTCCACTCCTCTCCATTCCATTCCATTCCATTCCATTCCACTCCATTGCATTCCATCCCATTCCACTCCATTCCATTCCATTCCACTATACTCCATTCCACTCCTCTCCATTCCTCTCCACTCCATTCCATTTCATTTCATTACACTCCATTCCATTCCTCTCCACTCCATTCCATTTCATTTCATTACACTCCATTCCATTCCACTCCACTCCATTCCACTCCACTCCTTTCCATTCCATTCCATTCCACTACTCTCCACTTCTTTCCACTCCATTCCACTCAACTCCACTCCATTCCACTCCACTCCTCTCCAATACAGTGTACTCCATTCCACTACATTCCATTCCATTCCTCTCCGTTCCATTCCATTCCAATCCATTCCATTCCAGTAAAACTCACTCAATTTCATTCCATTCAATTCCACCAAATTCCATTCCACTACATTCCCATACATTCCACTCCATTCTTCTGTACTCCACTCCATTCTACTCTATTCCAATCCGTTTGACCACATTCCATTCCACTCTGTTCCACTTCTTTCCATTCCTTTCCATTCCATTAAGCTCCACAACACTCCACTCCATATCATTCCACTCCATTCCACTCCACTCCATTCCATTCCACTCCATTCCAGTCCACTCCACTCTGCTCCATTTCATTACCCTCCATTCAATTCCTCTCCATTCCACCCCACTACTCTCCGTTTAACACCACTCCATTAATTTCCATTCCATTTCATTCCAGTTAACTCCACTTCACTCAACTGCACTCCATTCCATTCCAACCAACTTCACTCCACTCGATTTCACTCCACTACATTCCATTCCACTCCAGTCCATTCCATTCCATTAGATTCCAATCCGGTCCATTCCACTCTACTCCATTTGTCACCACTCCATTCCACTCCACTAAATTCCGTTACATTCCACTCCTTTCCATTCCACTTCACCCCATTAGCTCCACTCCGCTAGATTTCATGGCATTCCAGTCCATTCCACTCCATTCCAATCCATTGCTCTCCATTGCAGTGCATTCCTCTCCACTCCACTCCATTCCATTTCATTCCATTCTGCTGCACTCCACTTCACTCCAGTCAACTCCATTTCATTCCACTCCATTCCATTCCACTCCATTAGACTCCAATCCATTCCTTTCCACTCTACTCCATTTGTCACCACTCCATTACACTCCACTAATTTCAGTTACATTCCACTCCTTTCCACCTCACTCCACTCCATTCAAATCCACTCCGCTAGATTTCATGCTGTTTCATTCCATTCTACTCCATGCCATTCCACTCCATTCCATTCCACTCCATTCCATTCCATTGCACTGCATTGCAGTGCATTCCACTCCACTCCACTCCATTCCATTCCTTTCCCTTCCACTGCACTCCACTCCACTCCAGTCAACTCCATTTCATTCCACTCCGTTCCATTCCTTTCCATTCCAATACAATTCACTCCACTATATTCTATTCCATTCAATATCATTCCATTCCAGTCTACTCAACTTCACTGCACCACATTCCATTGCTCTCCACTGCACTCCACTCCACTCCATTCCACTCCACTGTATTCCAACCCACTGCGTTCCATTCCATTCCTTTCCATTCCATAACTTTCCATTCCACTCCACTCCTTTCCACTCCACTCCAATCCATTCGAATCCAATCCACTCCTTTCCATTCCATTCCATTCCATTCCACTCCATTCCATTCCATTCCACTCCATTCCATTCCATTCCACTCTACTCCATTCCACTCCTCTCCAATCCACTCAATTCCATTCCATTTCATTCCATTCAACTCCATTCCACTATATTCCACTCCATTCCACTACCCTCCAGTCCATTCCACTCCACTCCTTTCCATTCCACTCCATTCCATTCATCTCCATTCCACCAAAATACACTCCGTTTCAATCCACTCCTTTCCATTCCATGCCATTTCATTGCAGTGTACTGCACTCCACTCCAATCCACTCCAATCCATTACATTCCAGCCCACTCCCCTTCCCTCCAGTCCACTCCATTCCATTCCTTTCCATTCCATTCCACTTCATTCCAGTGGATTCCACTCCACTCTGTTCCATTCCATTCCATTCCACTCCATTCCATTCCATTCCATTCCACTCCACACCACTCCACTCCACTCCACTCCACTCCACTCAATTTCATTCCATTCCATTCCACTCCACTCCACTCCATTTCATTACACTCCATTCCATTCCTCTCCTTTCCACTCCACTCCACTCAATTCAATTCCAATCCATTTCCTTCCACTCCATTCCACTCCACTCCAATCCATTCCAATCACTGCATTCCATTCCAAGTCACTGCATTCCATTCCATTCCATTCCATTCCATTCCTTTCCACTCTACTCCATTCCACTCCTCTCCAATCCAATCCATTCCATTCCGTTTCATTCCATTCAACGCCATTCCACTATACACCATTACATTCCACTACACTCCAGTCCACTCCACTCTACTCCATTCCATTCATCTCCATTCCACCCCACTAAACTCCACTCCATTACATTCCACTCCATTTCTTTCCCGTCAACTGCACTCCACTCCAATCCACTCCACTCCGTTCCATTCCAGCCCACTTCCATCCACTCCATTCCACTCCATTCCTTTCCCTTCCATTCCATTGCACTCCATTCCATTCTGTTCCATTCCACTCTAGTCCTTTCTTTTTTTATTTATTTTATTTTAATATTATTATTATTATTATTAAACTTTAGGTTTTATGGTACATGTGCGCAATATGCAGGTAAGTTACGTATGTATACATGTGCCATGCTGGTTCGCTGCACCCACTAACTCGTCATCTAGCATTAGGTATATCTCCCAATGCTATCCCTCCCCCTTCTCCCCACCCCACAACAGTCCCCGAAGTGTGATGTTCCCCTTCCTGTGTCCATGTGTTCTTATTGTTCAATTCCCACCTATGAGTGAGAATATGCGGTGTTTGGTTTTCTGTTCTTGCAATAGTTTACTGAGAATGATGATTTCCAATTTCATCCATGTCCCTACAAAGGACATGAACTCATCATTTTTTATGGCTGCATAGTATTCCATGGTGTATATGTGCCACATTTTCTTATTCCAGTCTATCGTTGTTGGACATTTGGGTTGGTTCCAAGTCTTTGCTATTGTGAATAATGCTGCAATAAACATACGTGTGCATGTGTCTTTATAGCAGCATGATTTATAGTCCTTTGGGTATATACCCAGTAATGGGATGGCTGGGTCGAATGGAATTTCTAGTTCTAGATCCCTGAGGAATCGCCACACTGACTTCCACAAGGGTTGAACTAGTTTACAGTCCCACCAACAATGTAAAAGTGTTCCTATTTCTCCACATCCTCTCCAGCACCTGTTGTTTCCTGACTTTTTAATGATTGCCATTCTAACTGGTGTGAGATGGTATCTCATTGTGGTTCTGATTTGCATTTCTCTGATGGCCAGGGATGGTGAGCATTTTTTTCATGTGTTTTTTGACTGCATAAAAGTCTTCTTTTGATAAGTGTCTGTTCATGTCCTTCGCCCACTTTTTGATGGGGTTGTTTGTTTTTTTCTTGTAAATTTGTTGGAGTTCATTGTAGATTCTGGATATTCGCCCTTTGTCAGATGAGTAGGTTGTGAAAATTTTCTCCCATTTTGTTGGTTGCTTGTTCACTCTGATGGTAGTTTCTTTTGCTGTGCAGAAGCTCTTGAGTATAAGTGGATCCCATTTGTCAATTTTGGCTTTTATTGCCATTGCTTTTGGTGTTTTAGACATGAATTCCTTGCCCATGCCTACGTCCTGAATGGTAATGCCTAGGTTTTCTTCTAGGGTGTTTATGGTTTTAGGTCTAACATTTAAGTCTTTAATCCACCTTGAATTGACTTTTGTATAAGGTGTAAAGAAGGGATCCAGTTTCAGCTTTCTACATATGGCTGGCCAGTTTTCCCAGCACCATTTAATAAATAGGGAATCCTTTCCCCATTGCTTGTTTTTCTCAGGTTTTTCAAAGATCAGATAGTTGTAGATATGTGGCATTATTTCTGATGGCTCTGTTGTGTTCCGTTGATCTATATCTCTGTTTTGGTACCAGTACCATGCTGTTTTGGTTACTGTAGCCTTGTAGTATAGTTTGAAGTCAGGTAGTGTGATGCTTCCAGCTTTGTTCTTTTGGCTTAGGATTGACTTGGTGATGCGGGCTCTTTTTTGATTCCATATGAACTTTAAAGTAGTTTTTTTCCAATTCTGCAAAGAAAGTCATTGGTAGCTTGAAGGGGATGGCATTGAAACTGTAAATTACCTTGGGAAGGATGGCCATTTTCATGATATTGATTCTTCCTACCCATGAGCATGGAATGTTTTTCCATTTCTTTGTATCCTCTTTTATTTCCTTGAGCAGTGGTTTGTAGTTCTCCTTGAAGAGGTCCTTCACATCCCTTGTAAGTTGGATTCCTCAGTATTTTATTATCTTTGAAGCATTTGTGAATGGGAGTTCACTCATGATTTGGCTCTCTGTTTGTCTGTTATTGATGTATAAGAATGCTTGTGATTTTTGTACATTGATTTTGTATCCTGAGACCTTGCTGAAGTTGCTTATCAGCTTAAGGAGACTTTGGGCTGAGACAACGGGGTTTTCTAGATATACAATCATGTCGTCTGCAAACAGGGACAATTTGACTTCCTCTTTTCCTAATTGAATACAATTGATTTCATTCCCCTTCCTAATTGCCCTGGCCACAACTTCCAACACTATGTTGAATAGAAGTGGTGAGAGAGGGCATCCCTGTCTTGTGCCAGTTTTCAAAGGGAATGCTTCCACTTTTTGCCCATTCAGTATGATATTGGCTGTGGGTTTTTCATAGATAGCTCTTATTATTTTGAGATACTTCCCATCAATAACTAATTTATTGAGAGTTTTTAGCATGAAGGGTTGTTGAATTTTGTCAAAGGCCTTTTCTGCATCTATTGAGACAATCATGTGGTTTTTGTCTTTGGTTCCGTTTATATGCTGGATTACATTTATTGATTTGCGTATATTGTACCATCCTTGCATCCCAGGGATGAAGCCCTCTTGATCATGGTGGATAAGCTTTTGGATGTGCTGCTGGATTCTGTTTGCCAGTATTTTATTGAGGATTTTTGCATCAATGTTCATTAAGGATATTGGTCTAAAATTCTCTTTTTTTGTTGTGTCTCTGTCAGGCTTTGGTGTCAGGATGATGCTGGCCTCATAAAATGAGTTAGGGAGGATTCCCTCTTTTTCTATTGATTGGAATAGTTTCAGAAGGAATGGTACCAGTTCCTCCTTGTACCTCTGGTAGAATTCGGCTGTGAACCCATCTGTTTCTAGACTTTTTTTGGTTGGTAAGCTATTGATTATTGCCACAATTTCAGTTCCTGTTATTGGTCTATTTGGAGATTCAACCTCTTCCTGGTTTAGTCTTGGGAGGGTGTATGTTTTGAGGAATTTATCCATTTCTTCTAGATTTTCTAGTTTATTTGTGTAGAGGTGTTTGCAGTATTCTCTGATGTTAGTTTGTATTTCTGTGGGATTGGTGGTGATATCCCCTTTATCATTTTTTATTGCATCTATTTGATTCTTCTCTCTTTTTTTCTGTATTAATCTTGCTAGTGGTCTATCAATTTTGTTGATCCTTTCAAAAAACCAGCTCCTGGATTCATTAATTTTTTGAAGAGTTTTTTGTGTCTCCATTTCCTTCAGTTCTGCTCTGATTTTAGTTATTTCTTGCCTTTTGCTAGCTTTTGAATGTGTTTGCTCTTGCTTTTCTAGTTCTTTTAATTGTGATGTTAGGGTGTCAATTTTGGATCTTTTCTGCTTTCTCTTGTGGGCATTTAGTGCTATAAATTTCCCTCTACACACTGCTTTGAATGCATCCCAGAGATTCTGGTATGTTTTGTCTTGGTTTTCGTTTGTTTCAAATAACATCTTTATTTCTGCCTTCATTTCGTTATGTACCCAGTAGTCATTCAGGAGCAGGTTGTTCAGTTTCCATGTAGTTGAGCGGTTTTGAGTGAGATTCTTAATCCTGAGTTCTAGCTTGATTGCACTGTGATCTGAGAGATAGTTGGTTATCATTTCTATTCTTTTACATTTATTGAGGAGAGCTTTACTTCCAAGTATGTGGTCAATTTTGGAATAGGTGTGGTGTGGTGCTGAAAAAAATGTATATTCTGTTGATCTGGGGTGGAGAGTTCTGTAGATGTCTATTAGGTCCAGTTGGTGCAGAGCTGAGTTCAATTCCTGGGTATCCTTGTTGACTTTCTGTCTCATTGATCTGTCTAATGTAGACAGTGGGGTGTTAAAGTCTCCCATTATTAATGTGTGGGAGTCTAAGTCTCTTTGTAGGTCACTCAGGACTTGCTTTATGAATCTGGGTGCTCCTGTTTTGGATGCATATATATTTAGGATAGTTAGCTCTTCTTGTTGAATTAATCCCTTTACCATTATGTAATGGCCTTCTTTGTCTCTTTTGATCTTTGTTGGTTTAAAGTCTGTTTTATCAGAGACTAGGATTGCAACCCCTGCCTTTTTTGTTTTCCGTTTGCTTGGTAGATCTTCCTCCATCCTTTTATTTTGAGCCTATATGTGTCTCTGCATGTGAGATGGGTTTCCTGAATACAGCATATTGATGGGTCTTGAGTCTTTATCCAGTTTTCCAGTCTGTGTCTTTTAATTTTAGCGTTTAGTCCATTTACATTTAAAGTTAATATTGTTATGTGTGAATTTGATCCTGTTATTATGATGTTAGCTGGTTATTTTGCTCGTTACTTGATGCAGTGTCTTCCTAGTCTCGATGGTCTTTACATTTTGGCATGATTTTGCAGTGGCTGGTACCGGTTGTGCCTTTCCATGTTTAGCGCTTCCTTCAGGAGCTCTTTTATGGCAGGCCTGGTGGTGTCATAATCTCTCAGCATTTGCTTGTCTGTAAAGTATTTTATTTCTCCTTCACTTATGAAGCTTAGTTTGGCTGGATATGAAATTCTGGGTTGAAAATTCTTTTCTTTAAGAATGTTGAATATTGGCCCCCACTCTCTTCTGGCTTGTAGGGTTTCTGCCGAGAGATCCGCTGTTAGTCTGATGGGCTTCCCTTTGATGGTAACCCGACCTTTCTCTCTGGCTGCCCTTAACATTTTTTCCTTCATTTCAACTTTGGTGAATCTGACAATTATGTGTCTTGGAGTTGATCTTCTTGAGGAATATCTTTGTGGCCTTCTCTGTATTTCCTGAATCTGAATGTTGGCCTGCCTTGCTAGATTGGGGAAGTTCTCCTGGATAATATCCTGCAGAGTGTTTTCCAACTTGTTTCCATTCTCCCCGTCACTTTCAGGTACACCAATCAGACGTAGATTTGGTCTTTTCACATAGTCCCACATTTCTTGGAGGCTTTGCTCGTTTCTTTTTATTCTTTTTTCTCTAAACTTCCCTTCTCACTTCATTTCATTCATTTCATCTTCCAGGGCTGATACCCTTTCTTCCATTTGATCACATCGGCTCCTGAGGCTTCTGCATTCTTCACGTAGTTCTCGAGCCTTGGTTTTCAGCTCCATCAGCTCCTTTAAGCACTTCTCTGTATTGGTTATTCTAGTTATACATTCTTCTAAATTTTTTTCAAAGTTTTCATCTTCTTTGCCTTTGTTTTGAATATCCTCCCGTAGCTCGGAATAATTTGATCGTCTGAAGCCTTCTTCTCTCAGCTCGTCAAAGTCATTCTCCGTCCAGCTTTGTTCCGTTGCTGGTGAGGAACTGCGTTCCTTTGGAGGAGGAGAGGTACTCTGCTTTTTAGAGTTTCCAGTTTTTCTGCTCTGTTTTTTCCCCATCTTTGTGGTTTTATCCACTTTTGGTCTTTGATGATGGTGATGTACAGATGGGTTTTTGGTGTGGATGTCCTTTCTATTAGTTTTCCTTCTAACAGACAGGACCCTCAGCTGCAAGTCTGTTGGATTACCTGGCCAGCCGTGTGAGGTGTCAGTCTGCCCCTGCTGGGGTGCCTCGCAGTTAGGCTGCTCGGGGTTCAGGGGTCAGGGACCCACTTGACGAGGCAGTCTGCCCATTCTCAGATCTCCAGCTGCATGCTGGGAGAACCACTGCTCTCCTCAAAGCTGTCAGACAGGGACATTTAAGTCTGCAGAGGTTACTGCTGTCTTTTTTTTGTCTATGCCCTGCCCCCAGAGGTGGAGCCTACAGAGGCAGGCAGGCCTCCGTGAACTGTGGTGGGCTCCACCCAGTTCAAGCTTCCCAGCTGCTTTGTTTACATAAGTGAACCTGGGCAATGGCGGGCACCCCTCCCCCAGCCTCGCTGCCAACTTGCTGTTTGATCTTAGACTGTGTGCTAGCAATCAGCGAGACTCCGTGGTTGTAGGACCCTATGAGCCAGGTGCGGTCTGTAATCTCCTGGGGCACCGTTTCCTAAGCCTGTCGGAAAAGCACAGTATTTGGGTGGGAGTGGTCCTATTTTCCAGGTACCGTCTGTCACCCCTGGAAAGGGAATTCCCTGACCCCTTGCGCTTCCCGAGTGAGGTAATGCCTCACCCCTGCTTCGGCTGACCCACGGTGCACTCACCCACTGACCTGCGCCCACTGTCTGGCACTCCCTAGTGAGATGAACACGGTACCTCAGATGGAAATGCAGAAATCACCTGTCTTCTGCGTCGCTCACGCTGGGAGCTGTAGACCGGAGCTGTTTCTATTCGGCCATCTTGGCTCCTCCTCCACTCTACTCCTTTCATCTCCACTCCATTCCACTCCACTCTATTCCGTTACATTCCACTCCTCTCCTCTCTATTCCACTCCATTCAACTCCACTCCACTCCATTTCATGCCTTTCCATTCCATTCCACTTCATTCCAGTGGATTTCACTCCACTCGTATCCATTCCATTCAACTCCAATCCACTCCACTCCACTCCACTCCATTTCATTACACTCCATTCCATTCCTCTCCATTCCACTATACTCCACTCCACTCAACTCCACTCCGTTCCACTCCATTCCATTCCTCTCCGTTCCACTCCACTCCACTCCATTCCACTCCTTTCCATTTCATTCCATTCCATTTCGTTTCACTACGATCCCCTCCACTACACTCCACAGCATTCCATTGCTCTCCACTGCACTCCACTCGATTCCAATCCACTGCATTCCAACCCACTCCATTCCAATCCTGTCCATTCCACTCCCCTCCACTACATTCCACTCCACTCCACTGCATTCCATTCCACTCCACTCCATTCCATTTCATCCCATTCCTTTCCATTCCTTTCCACTCCATTCCATTCCGTTCCATTCCCCTCCATTCCATTCCATTCCCTTCTATTCCATTCCATTCCACTATACTCCATTCCACTCCTCACCATTTCACTCCACTCCATTCCATTTCATTCCATTACACTTCATTCCACTCCTATCCACTCCATTACACTCCACTTCACTCCATTCTATTCCATTCCACTCCACTTTTTCCCACTCCTTTCCACTCCACTTCACTCCACTCCATTCCACTCCACTTCATACCAGTATATTCCATTCCATTCCTCTCCATTACCTTCCGTTCCTCTTCATTGCCTTCCATTCCACTCCACTCCACTCCATTACACTCCACTCCAATTCACTACATTCCATTCCATTCCACTCCATTCCACTCTGTTCCATTCCATTCCACTCTGTTCCATTCCATTCCACTCCATTCCACTCCATTCCACTACACTCCATTTCATTCCATTCGATTTCATTCCACTTCACTCCACTGCACTCCACTACACTCCACCACATTCCATTGCTCTTCACTGCACTCCATTCCACTCCATTCCACTCCACTGCATTCCTTCCCACTCCATTCCATTCCAGTCCACTGCACTCCTTTCCAATCCACTGCTCTCTCTTCCACTCCACTTACTCCAATCCATTTGATTTCATTCCATTCCATTGCATTCCTTTCCATTGCATTCTGTTCCATTCCACTCCATTCCATTCCATTCCAGTCCAATCCATTCCATTTCATTCCACTATATACCATTCCAGTACTCTCCATTCCTCTCCACTCCATTCCATTTCTTTACACTCCATTCCTTTCCACTCCTCTCCATTCCACTCCCCTCCTCCCCATTCCATTCCATTCTACTCCACTTCTTTCCACTCCATTCCACGCCACTCTACTATATTCCACTCAACTCCTTTCCACAACATTCCCTTCAATTCCACTCCGTTCCATTCCATTCCACTGCATTCAATTTCATACCACTCTGTTCCATTCCATTGCACTCCATTCCAGTACATTCCACTCCACTCCATTCTATTCCATTCCATTCCATCAAATTCCATTCCACTACATTCCACTCCATTCTTCTGTACTCCACTCCATTCTACTCCATTCCCCTCCATTTCACTCCATTCCGTTCCACTCCATTCCACTCCATCCTACTCCATTAAGCTCCACATCACTCGAGTCCATTCAATTCCACTCCATTCCACTCTACTCCATTCCATTTCACTCTGCTCCAATCCACTCCACTCCGCTCCATTTCATTCCACTCCATTCCATTCCTCTCCATTCCACCCCACTACACTTAGTTTCACTCTAATCCATTCCATTCCATTCAATTTCATTCCAGTCTACTTCACTCCACTGAACTCCACTCCATTCCATTCCAACCCAATCTACTCCACTCCATGACATTACATTCTATTTCATTATTCTCCACTCCACTCGACTCCACTCCACCACATTCCATTGCTCTCCACTGCACTCCATGGCACTACATTGCACTCCACTGCATTCCAACCCACTCCATTCCAATCCATTCCATTCTACTCCATTCCACTCCACTCCATTCCACTCCACTCCACACCCTTCCTCTCCACTCCACACCCTTCCCCTCCACTCCATTCCATTCCATTCCATTCCATTCCATTCCATTCCATTCCATTTTATTCCATTCCATTCTACTCCATTCCATTCCATTCCCCTCCTCTCTGTTCCACTCCACTCAATTCCATTTCTTTCCATTACACTACATTCCACTCCACTCCACTCCACTCGATTCCTTTCCATTCCACTCCACTTCACTTTATTCCACTCCATTCCTTTCCATTCCATTCCACTCCACTTCACTTTTTTCCACTCCTCTCCATTCCATTCCACTCCACTACATTCCATTCCATTCCATACTGTTCCATTCCATTCCACTCAGTTCAATTCGATTCCAATCCATGCCACTCCATTCCACTCCATTCTTTTTCATTCCATTCCATTTAATTCGACTCCACTCTACTCCACTACACCACGTTCCATTGCTCTCCACTGCACTCCATTCCACTCCATTCCACTCCACTGCTTTCCAACCCACTCCATTCCATTCCATTCCATTCCAATCCACTCCACTCCTTTCAAATCCACTCCACTCCATTACACTCCACTCCACTCCATTCCATTTCATCCCATTCCATTCCACTCCATTCCATTCCATTTCATTCCATTTCACTACATTCCACTCTACTCCATACCATTTCACTCCACTCCAGTCCACTCCACACCGCTCCATTTCATTCCTCTCCATTCCATTCCTCTCCATTCCCCCCAACTACACTCCATTTTTCTCTAATCCATTCCATTCCATTAAATTTCTTTCCAGTCTATTTCACTCCACTCAACTCCACTCCATTCCATTCCCACCCACTCTACTCCACTCCATTTCACTCCACTCCGTTCCATTGCATTTCATGTCAATACACTCCACTCCACTCCACCATATTCCATTGCTCTCCACTGCACTCCACTGCACTACATTGCCCTATAATCCATTCCAATCCACTCCATTCCATTCCATTCCATTCCACTCTACTCCACTCCCCTCCATTCCACTCCACTCCACTCCCTTCCTCTCCACTCCCCTCCACTGCATTCCATTTCGTTTCGTTCCATTCCATTCCACTCCATTCCTTTCCATTCCACTGTACTCCATTCCACTCCTCTTCATTACACTCCATTGCATTCCATTTCATTCCATTACTCTCCATGCCAATCCACTCCACTACATTGCGCTCCACGCCACTTCATTCCATTCCATTCAATTCCACTCCATTCCACTTCTTTCCACTCCCTTCCACTCCACTCCACTCCATTCCAATCCATTCCATTCCACTCCACTCCACTACATTCCAATCCATTCCACTCCACTCCACTACATTCCATTCCATTCCACTCCGTTCCCTTCCATTCCATTCCGTTCCACTCCATTCCAATCCATGCCATTCCATTCCACTCCGCTCCATTTCATTTCATTCCATTTCTTTCCACTCCACTCCTCTCCACTAAACTGCACCACATTCCATTGCTCTCTCCTGCACTCCATTCCACTCCATCCCATTCTACTGCATTCCAACCAACTACATTCCATTCCACTTCACTCCACTCCATTCAAATCCAATCCACTCCATTCCACTCCACTCCTCTCCATTCCGTTTCATTCCATTCCATTCCATTCCATTCCACTGCATTCCATTACACTTTATTCCATTGCATTCCACTATACTCCATTCCACTCCTCACCATTCCTCTCCACTCCATTCCATTTCATTGCATTTCACTCCATTCCATTCCACTCCTTTCCACTCCATTCCACTTCAGTCCACTCCATTCCATTCCATCCTATGCCACTACTGTCCACTTTTTTCCACTCCATTCCACTGCACTCCACTACATTCCACTCCACTCCACACCACTACATTCCATACCATTCCATTCCATTCCATTTATCTCCATTCCTTTCCATTCCAATCCATTCCATTCCATTCCACTCGACTCCATTCCATTCCATTCCACTCCACTCCATTCCATTCCATCAAATTCCATTCCACTACATTCCAGTCCATTCCACTCCATTCCATTCCACTACATTCCACTCTATTCCCTTCCATTCCTCTCCACTCCATTCCATTCCACTCCGTTCCGTTTAATTCCAATCATTTGCTACATTACACTCCACTACATACCACTACACTCCTTTCCATTCCATTCCACTCCATTCCACTCCATTACACTCTACTCCATTCGCCAACACTCCATTCCACTCCGTTTCATTACATTCCACTCCTTCACAAACCACTGCACTCCATTCAACTCCACTCCACTAGATTTCATGCCATTCCGTTCCTTTCCACTCCATTGCATTCCTTTCCACTCCATTCCAGTGCATTCCACTCCACTCGACTCCATTCCATTTCATTCCATTCCTCTGTACTCCACTCCACTCCACTCAGATCCATTTCATTCCACACCATTCTTTTCCTCCCCATTCCATTCCAATCCACTCCAATCCACTGCACTCCACTCTATTCCATTCAATTTCATTTCATTCCATTCCACTCTACTCCTTTCATATCCACTGCATTCCAATCCACTCCATTCCACTCCATTCCACTCCTTTCCACTGCACTCCACACTATTCAACTCCACTCCACTCCATTTCATGCCTTTCCATTCCATTCCACTTCATTCCAGTGCATTCCACTCCACTCCACAACACTCAATTCGATTCCATTCCAATCCACTAAAATCCACTGCACTCCACTCCAATTCATTCCACTCCATTCCATTCCTCTCCTTTCCACTCCACTCCACTCATATCCACTCCACTCCATTTCATTCCATTCCATTTCATTCCACTCCACTCCACTACCCCTACACTCCACCACATTCCATTGCTCTCCACTGCACTCCATTCAACTCATTCCACTCCACTGCAATCCAACCCACTCCGTACCATTTCATTCCATTCCACTCCACTCCATTCCATTTCACTCCACTCCACTGCATTCTACTCCACTCCATTGCATTCCGTTTCACTCCACTCAATTCCATTTCATTCCACTCAATTCCATTCCATTCCACTCCACTCCATTCCATTTCATTCCATTCCACTCCATTCCACTGCATTCCACTGTACTCCATTCCACTCCTCTGAATTCCACTCCACTCCATTCAATTTCACTCCATTACACTCCATTCCACTCCACTACACTCCATTCCACTCTAATCCACTCCATTCCATTCCATTCCATTCCACTCCACTCCTATTCTTTCCACTCCATTCCACTCCACTGTCCTCCATTTTACTGCACTCAACTCCACTACATTCCTTTCCATTCCACTCCATTCCATTCCACTCCATTCCAGTCCTTTCCACTCCACTCCATTCTATTCCATTACATCATATTCCATTCCACTACATTCCAGTCCATTCTACTCCATTCTTCTCTACTCCACTCCATTCTTCTGTACTCCTCTCAATTCTACTCAATTCCACTCCATTTCACTCCATTCTGTTCCCCTCCATTCCTCTCCATTCCATTCCATTCAGCTAGAGAACACTCCACTCCATTACATACCACTCCATTCCACTCTACTGCATTCCATTCCACTTCAATCCAGTCCACTCCACTTCACTCCATTTCATTCGACTTCATTACATTCCTCTCCATTCCACCCAAATGCACTCCATTTCACTCCTCTCCATTCTATTCCATTCCATTTCATTACAGTCTACTCCACTCCACTCAACTCCCTCCGTTTCATTCCAACCCATTCCACTCCACTCCATTCCACTCCAATCCATTCCATTCCTTTCCATTTCATTCCACTCCATTCCCCGGCACTCCACTCCATCACATTCCATTGCTGTCCACTGCACTGCACTGGACTCCGTTACACTCCACTGCATTCCAACCCAATCCATTCCATTCCTTCCATTCCACTTCACTCCACTCCATTCCACTCCACTCCTCTCCATTCCACTCCACTCCACTCTATTCCATTTCATTTCATTCCATTCCATTTCACTGCATACCATGCCATTCCAGTATACTCCATTCCACTCCTCTTCATTCCAATCCTCTCCATTCCATTTCACTCCATTTCACTCCATTCCACTCCACTCCACTCCATTCCATTCCACTCCAGTGCATTCCATTCCACTCCTTTCCACTCTACTCGGCTTCTTTCCACTCAATTCCACTCCACTCCACTCCATCCCTCTCCACTCCATTCCATTCCATTCCATTCCATTCCATTCCATTCCATTGTATGACACTCCATTCCATTCCATTCCACTCCATTCTATTCCATTCCACTCCACTCCATTCCATTCCATTCCATTCCGTTAAATTCCATTCCACTACATTCCAGACAATTCCACTCCATTCCATTCCGTTAAATTCCATTCCACTACATTCCAGACCATTCCACTCCATTCTACTGTACTCCAATGCATTCTTCTACATTCCACTCCATTCCACTCCATTCCGTTCCACTCCATTACACTTCATTCCATTCCATTCCACTCCATTCCATTAAACTCCACAACACTCTACTCCTTTCCATTCCACTCGATTCCACTCCACTCCATTCCATTCCACTCTACTCCAGTACAATCCACTCCACTCCAGTTCACTCCACTCCATTCTATTCCTCTCCATTCGAACGCTATGCACTCCATTTCACTCCACTTCATTCCATTCCATTCCATTTCATTCCAGTCTACTCCACTTCACTAAACTCCACTACATTCCATTCCAACCCACTCCACTCCACTCCATTCCACTCCACTACATTCCACTCCGCTCCATTCCAATCCATTAAATTCCATTCCACTGCATTCCATTCCATTCCACTCTACACCACTCGTCACCCCTTCATTCCACTCTACTCCATTCCATTCCATTCCATTCCAATCATTTACACTGCATTCCCCTCCATTCAACTCTACTCCCCTTGATTTCATGCCATTCCATTCCATTCCACTCCATTCCATTCTATTCCACTCAATTCCACTGCATTCCACTCCACTCCACTACTTTCCATTCCATTATATTCCACTGCATTCCACTCCAATCCACTCAGCTCCACTTTATTCCACTTCAATCCATTCCTCTCCATTCCACTCCACTCCACTCATTTCAGCTCCAGTCCATTCTATTCCATTCAATTTCATTCCATTCCACTCCACTCCACTCCACTCCACCACATTCCATTGCTCTCCACTACAATCTAATCCACTGCATTCCACTCCACTGCATTACAACCCACTCCATTCCATTCCATTCCAATACACTCCACTCCACTCCAATCCATTCCACTCCACTCCAGTCCATTCCAATCCACTCCTCCGCATTCTATTTCATTCCATTCCATTCCATTGCAATCCATTCCATTCCGTTCATTTCTACTCCATTCCACTCCTCTCCATTCCACTCCATTCCATTCCGTTTCATTCCATTCCACTCCATTCCATTCCGTTTCATTCCATTCAACTCCATTCCACTCTACTCAATTCCATTCCACTCCACTCCAGTCCACTCAATTCTACACCAATCCATTCCACTCCATTCCCTTCATTTCCATTCCACCCCACTACACTCCGTTTCATTCCAATCCATTGCATTCCATTCTATTTCATTCCAATCTACTGCACCCCACTGCAATCCACTCCACTCCATTCCATTCCAGCCCACTCCACTCCAGTCCATTCCACTCCACTACATTCCACTCCACTACATTCCATTCCATTCCGCTCCATTCCAATCCAATCCATTCCACTCCACTCCAATCGATTCCAATCCACTCCTCCCCGTTCAATTCCATTCCATTCCATTCCATTGCACTTCATTCCATTCCGTTCAATTCTACTCCATTCCACTCCATTCCATTCCGTTTCATTCCATTCAACTCCATTCCACTCTACTCAATTCCATTCCACTCCACTCCAGTCCACTCAATTCTACTCCAATCCATTGCACTCCATTCCCTTCATTTCCATTCCACCCCACTACACTCCGTTTCACTTAAATCCATTGCATTCCATTCGATTTCATTCCAATCTACTGAACTCCAGTCCAATCTACTCCACTCCATTCCATTCCAGCCCACTCCTCTCCACTCTATTCCACTCCACTACATTCCACTCCACTCCATTCCATTCCACTCCATTCCATTCCATTCCACTCCATTCCATTCCATTCCAGTCTATTCCTTTCATCTCCACTCCATTCCACTCCATTCCATGCCCTTACATTCCACTCTTTCCATTCCACTCCTCTGCATTCAACTCCACTCCACTCCATTCCATTACAATACATACCACTCCACTACATACCAGTGCATTCCACTCCACTACACTCCATTCCATTCCATTCCATTCCACTACACTCCACTCGACTCCATTCCCTCCTCTTCATTCCACTCCATTCCATTCCTCTCCTTTCCACTCCACTACACTGCATTCCACTCCACTCCATTCCATTTCATTTCACTCCACTCAAATCCACTACACTCGACCACAATCCATTGCTCTCCACTGCACTCCACTCCATTCCACTCCACTCTACTCCATTCCACTCCACTCTACTCCATTCCACTCCACTCCATTCCATTTCATTCCATACCATTTCATTCCACTCCATTCCTCTACATTCCATTCCATTCCATTCCATTCCATTCCACTCTATTCCATTCCATTCCACTCTATTCCATTCCACTCCTCTCCTTTCCACACCACGGCATTACATTTCATTCCATTACACTACGTTCCACTCCACTCCACTCGATTCCACTCCTCTCCACTCCATTCCATTCCATTCCATTCCATTCCACTCAACTCCACTCTATTCCACTCTATTCCAGTACACTGCTTTCCATTTGACCCCATTGCATTCCTTTGCAATGCACTCCACTCCACTCCACTCCATTCAATTTGAATCTATTCCAATCCACTCTATTCCATTCCACTCCATTTCACTACATTCCACTCCATTCCACACCACTCCAGTCCACTCTCTTCCACTCCAATCCATTCCTCTCCATTCAACTCCACTCCACTCCACTCCACTCGATTCCATTCCATTCCATTGCATTCCATTCCATTCCATTCCATTGCATTCCATTAAATCCCATTCCATTCTATTCCATTCCACTCCTTTCCACTCCACTCTACTGCACTCCACTCCACTCCAGTTAATTCCACTCCACTTCACTCCTTTCCATTCGATCCCATTCCTTTATATTCCACTCCATTCTAGTCCATTCCACTCTATTCCACTCCACTCCACTCCATTCCACTGCATTCCCCTCGATTCGACTCCATTCAACTAAACGCCATTAAATTCCTTTCCACTGTACTCCATTACACTCCACTCCATTCCACTCCACTCCATTCCACTCCTCTCCATTCCATTTTATTCCATTCAACTCCATTGCATTCCTTTCCACTCTACTCCATTCCACTCAACTCCACTCCGCTCCATTCCATTCATCTCTCCTCCACTCCACTGCAATCCATTCCACGGCATTCCTCTTCACTCCACTCCATTCGACTCCACTTCACTGCATTCCATTCCATTCCATTCCATTCCACTCCATTCCATTCCGTTCCACTATACACCATTCCACTCCAATACATTCGCTTCCATTCCGTTCAAATCCATTTGACTCCACTCCACTCCACTCTACTCCACTGCACTCCATTCTATTCCATTCCACTCCACTCCATTCCATTACACGCCACTCCATTCCAGTCCACTCCAGTTCACTCCACTTCACTCCATTCCACTCCCCTCCGTTCCACTCCACTCAACTCCATTCCATTCCATTACATTCTACTCCTCTCCACTCGATTCCAATCCATTCCAATCCATTCTACTCCACTCCACTACATTCCTTTCCAATCCATTCCACTCCAATCCTGTCCACTCCTCTCTATTCCACTCCACTCCACTCCATTCCTTACCATTACATTCCAATCCACTCCATACCATTCCATTCCACTCTAATCCATTCCATTCCACGTCATTCCAGTTCATTCCACTTACTTCACTTCATTCCATTCCTTTCCATTCCATTCTGTTACAATCCATTGCACTCCATTCCACTCCATTCCGCTCCACTCAACTCCATTCCTTGCCACTCTACTCCATTCCATTCCACTCTACTCCACTCTATTCCATCCTATTCCAGTCCACTGCCTTGCACTCCACACAATTGCATTCCATTGCACTGCACTCCACACAACTCCACTCCATTCGATTCCACTCCAATCCACTCTATTCCATACCACTCCACTTCACTCTATTCCCTCCATTCCACAACACTCCAGTCCACTCCCTTCCACTCCAATACATTCCTCTACATTCCACTCCACTCCACTCCACTCCTTTCCATTCCATTCCATTCCATTCCATTCCATTCCAATCCATTCCATACCACTCATTCCCTTCCACTCTATTAATCTCCACCCCACTCCATACCTTGCAATTCCATTCCATTCCACTCCATTCCATTCCATTCCCCTCCGTTCCAGTTCATTCCACTCCACTTCACTCTGTTCCATTCGATCCCATTGCATTCCATTCTACTCCACTCTACTCAGTTCAACCCCGTTACTCTCCACTCCACTCTATTCCACTGAATTGCCCTCCATTCCACTCCATTCCAATAAACTCCATAAAATTCCATTCCACTTCACTCTATTACACTCCACTCCATTCAACTACACTCCATTCCTTTCTATTCAACTCCATTGCATTCCTTTCCACTCTCTTCCATTCAAATCAACTCCACTCCACTCCATTCCAATCATCTCTCCCACTATCCACTCCAATCCATTCTACTGCATTACTCTCCACTCCACTGCATTCCACTTCACTTCATTGCATTCCATTACATTCCATTACATTCCACTCCGTTCCATTCCATTCCACTCTATTCCATTCCACTCCATTCCATTCCACTCCAAACCAGTCCATTCCATTGCATTCAAATCCATTCGACTCCACTACACTCCATTCTACTCTACTCCACTCCATTCTATTCCATTCCATTCCACTGCATTCCATTCCACTCCACACCATTCCTTTCCATTCCATTCCACTTTACTCCACTCCACTCCACTCCACTCCACTCCATTCCATTCCATTCCACTCTATTCTATTCCACTCCATTCCATGCCATTCCTCTCCTCTCTAATCCACTCCATTGCATTCCATTCCATTCCACTACTTTCCATTCCATTCCACTCTATTCCACTCCTCTCCATTCCATGCCATTCCTATCCTCTCCAATACAATCCATTGCATTCCACTCCATTTCACTCCACTCCATTTGCCTCCATTCCATTCGACTTCATTCCACTCCACTCCATTACATTCCATTCCACTCCACTCCATTCCATTCCATTCCACTCCACTACAATCCACTCCATTGCGTTCCACTCCATTCCCCTCCACTCCATTTCATTTCATTTCACTCCACTCCAATCCACTCCATTGCATTCCACTTCATTCCACTCCACTCCACTCCATTCCTTTCCACTCCATTCCACTCCACTACAATCCACTCCATTGGGTTCCACTCCATTCCACTCCACTCCATTCCATTTCATTCCACTCCACTCCAATCCACTCCATTGCATTCCACTTCATTCCACTCCACTCCACTCCATTCCTTTCCACTCCATTCCACTCCACTCCGTTCCATTCCATTCCATTCCATTCCAATCCACTCCATTGCATTCCAATCCATTCCACTCCACTCCATTCCATTCCATTCCATTCCATTCAATTCCATTCCATTCCATTCCTTTCCAATCCCTTCCAGTCCATTCAACTACACCAAACTCCATTCCATTCCACTCCACTCCACTCCATTCCACTCCACTCCACTCATTTCCACTCTATTCCAGTCCAGTCCATTCAACTACACATCTTTGCATTGCATTCCACTGCACTCCACTCCACTCCATTCCATTCCAATCCATTCCACTCCACTCCATTCCATTCCACTCCACTTCACTCCACTTCACTGCATTCCACTCAACTCCATTCCACTCCACTTCACTCCACTCCACTGCATTCCACTCAACTCCATTCCACTCCACTAAACTCCATTCAATTCCATTCTACTCATCTCCACTAGATTCACATCCATTCCATTCGATTCCACTCCACTCCACTCCATTCCATTCCAATCCATTCCACTACATTGCACTCCACTCCACCCTATTCCACTCCACGCCACTCCATTCCTCGCCATTTCATTCCAATCCACAGCATTCCATTCCATTCCACTCCATTCCATTCCATTCCACTGCATTCCAGTTAGTTCCACTTTACTTCACTCCATTCCACTCCTTTCCATTTCATTCTCTTCCACTCAATTCCACTCCATTCCACCTCATGCCACTCCATTCCACTCTATTACCATCCTTTCCACTCCATTCCGTTAAACTCCATTCTATTCCATTCCACTCTATTCCATTCCACTACACTCCATTCCCCTCCACTCCACTCCATTCCATTCCATTCCACTTCATTCCATTCAATTCCATTCCATTGCACTCCATTCCATTCCATTACAGTCTGTTCCACTCCACTCCACTCCACTCCATTCCACTCCATTCCACTCCACTCCAATCCATTCCATTCCATTGCATTCCATTGGTTTCAACTCCAATCTATTCCATTCCACACCACTCCATTCCACAACACTTCACTCCACTCCTCTCCATTCCATTCCATTCCACTGCATTCCTTTCCATTCGTTTCTTTCCACAGGATCTCACTCTGTCGCCAAATCTGGAGTGCAGTGGCACAATCTCAGCTCACATTTCTTTCCACCGTTCCATTGCATTGCATTCCATCGCATTCCATTCCATATTATTTCACTCCACTCCACTGCACTCTACTCCATTCCATTCCACTCCGTCCAATTCCATTCGACTCCATTCCAAACCACTCCACTGCCCTCCACTCCACTGCACTCTACTCCATTCCATTCCACTCCGTCCAATTCCATTCGACTCCATTCCAAACCACTCCACTGCCCTCCACTCCACTCCATTTCATTCCGTTTCACTCCATTGCTTTCCACTCCTTTCCTTAGACAGTATATCACTGTGTCACACAGGCTGGTGTGCAGTGGCAGAATCTCAACTCACACTACATGTCACATTCCATTGCATTGCATTCAATTCCTTTGCATTACATTGTATTCCACTGCACTCTCTTTCACTCCACTCCACTCCACTCCACTCCATTCCATTACATCCCATTCCATTCCATTACGCTTCCGAACACTCCACTCCATTCCATTCAACTCCATTCCTCTCTACTCCATTCCATTCCATACTATTCCATTCCAATACAATCCACTCTTCTCCACTCCACACCATTCCACTCCTCTTCATTCCATTCCAATCCATTCCACTCCACTCCATTCCATTGCACTACACCCCACTCCATCCTACTCCAGTCTACTCCATTCCATTCCAGTCAGCTATGCTACATTCCACTGCTCTCCACTCCACTCCACTCCACTCCACTCCATTCCATGCCATTGCAATCCACTCCACTCCATTCCATTCCATTCTCCTGCATACCATTCCATTCCATTCCACTTCGGTCCAGTACACTCAGCTACACTCCACTCCATTCCACTCCATTCCACTCCATTCCATTCGACTCCACTCCACTCAACTCCACTCAATTCTAGTTCATGCAATTCCATTCCATTCCACTCCACGCCTTTCTATTCCTTTTTAATCTACTCCTTTCCACTCCAATCCACTCCATTCCACTCCAATACACTCCATTCCATGCCATTACATTCCATTCTAATTCATCCCATTCCATTCCACTCAATTCCACTCCATTCCGTTTCACTCCATTCCACTAAATTCCAATCCATTCCATTGCACTCCACACCACTCCACTGCAATCCATTCCACTCCATTCGCCTCTACTCCATTCCATTCCACTCCATTCCACTCCACTCCATTTCATTCCACTCCATTTCACTCCACTCCATTCCACTCCTTTCCACTGCATTCCAGTATACTCAACTCCACTCAACTCCATTCCTCTCTGTTTCACTGCACTCCAATACACTCCATTCCATTCCACTCCACTTCATTCCATTCCACTCCACTTCATTCCATTCCACTCTACTCCATTCCAGTCCATTGCGTTCCATTCCACTCTACTCCATTCCACTCCATTCCAGTCGTTTCCATTCCACTCCATTCCAGTCGTTTCCATTCCACTCCATTCCAGTCGTTTCCATTCCACTCCATTCCATTCGAATCCATTCCATTCCATTCCATTCCACTCCATTGCATTCCACTCCACTCCACTCCATTCCACTCCATTACACTCCATTCCACTCCATTCCATTCCACTCCATTCCACTCCTCTGCGTTCCATTCCATTACACTACATTCCACTCCACCCTATTGCATTCTACTACATTCAATTCTACTCGATTACATTCCACTGCACTCAACTCCACTCCAAACCACTACATTCCAATTCACTCCATTAAATTCCTCTCCATTAAAATGCACTCCTCTCCATTCCACTCCGCTCCATTCCATTCCATTCCATTCCATTCCATTCCATTCCATTCCATTCCCCTCCACTCCATTCTCTTCCATTCCACTCCAGTCCATTCCACTCCATTCGTCTCCATTCAACTCAATTCCATTCCATTCCATTCCACTCCACTCCATTCCATTCCACTCCACTCCACTCCACCACTAAATTCCATTCCGTTCCATTGCGTACCACTCAATTCAACTCCACTTTGCTCAATTCTACTCCACTCCATTCCATTCCATTCCTCTTCACTCCACTGAACTCCATTCCATCATATTCCATTCCACTCCCCTCCATTCCATTACACTCCTTTCTTGTCCATTCCATTCCAGTCCATTCCATTCTATTCCACTCCACATCATTCCATGCCACTCCACTCCACTGCACTCCATTCCAATGCACTCGACCTCAATTCACTCCACTCCACTCCACGCCATTCCATTCCACTCTACTCCATTTCATTCCTATACATTCCACTCCACTCCATTCCACTCCATTCAACTACATTCCTGTCTAATCGACTCCACTCAACTCCATTCCTTTCTATTTCTCTGCCCTCCACTACACTCCATTCCATTCCACTCTACTCCATTCCATTCCACTCCACTCCATTCCATTTCACTCCACTCCATTAGATTCCATTCCACTCCATTCAACTCCACTACACTCTACTCCATTCCATTCCATTCCATTCCACTCATTTCCACTCCAATCAACCCAATTCCACCACACTCCACTCTTTTCCATTCCGTTCCACACCAATCCACACCATTCCAGTCCATTCCAGAACATTCCACTCCACTACACTCCATTCAATTGCATTCCATTACATTACATTCCACTCAATTCCAGTACATTCCACTCTGTTCCACTGCACTCCAATTCTTTCCACTCGATTCCCCTTCATTCCACTCCATGCCATTCCACTGCGTTCCATTCCACTCCATTCCATTGCATAACACTCCACACCACTCCACACCATTCCATTCCATTCCGTTCCACTCTAGCACATTCCACTCCACTCCCCTACTGTCCACTCCACTCCACTCCATACCATTCCACTCCATTCCATTCCACTCCATTACAATCCACTCCAGTCCATTCCACTCCACTCCATTCCATTCCATTCCATTCCATTCCACTCTATTCCATTTCATTCCATTCCACTCCATTCCACTCCACTCCATTCCACTCCAATCACCTCCACTCCACTCCACTCCATTCCACCCCAATCACTTCGACTCCATTCCACTCCACTGCATTCCATTCCACTCTACTCCATTTCATTCCACTCCACTCCACACCACTCCATTCCATTCCACCCGTATCACTTCCACTCCATTCCACTCCACTGTATTCCACTCCAATCCATTCCATTGCATTACTTTCAACTCCACTCCACTCCATTCCACTCTTTCCCACTTCATTCTATTCCATTACATTCTACTCCATTCCATACCATTCCTCTCAACTCCATTCCAATCCACTCCCTTCCACTCCACTCCTTTCCATTCCATGCCATTCCATTCCATTCCATTCCATTCCTTTCCAATCCCCTCTAGTCCATTCCATGACCTTACATTCCATTCCACTCCATTCCATTCCATTCCATCGCATTCCACTAAAATCCACTTCATTCCAGTGCATTCCATTCCACTCCATTCCCTTCCGTTGCATTCCATTCCAATCCATTCCTGTCCATTCCATTCCACTCCATTCAATTCCTCTCCACTACATTCCCCTCCATTCCACTCAATTTCATTCCACTCCATTCCACTCCACTCCAATCCATTGCGTTACACTACATTCCACTCCATCCCATTTCATTCCACTCCATTCCATTTCATTCCACTCCATTCCACTTTACTTCATTTCATTCCACTGCACTACACTCCACTACCCTCCACCCCATTCCATTTCAGTCTATTCCATTCTTCTTCATTCTCCCCACTCCACTCCTTTCCACTCCCCTCCATTCCATTCCATTCCATTCAAATCCATTCAATTCCATTCCATTGCATTCCATTCCATTCCACTCTATTCCATTCCACTCCACTCCATTCCACTCCACTCCCATTCACTCCACTCCTTTCCATTCCACTCCATTCCATTATATTCCACTCCTTTCCACTCCACTACACTCCAATCCACTCCATTCCATTCCATTCCATTTCATTCCATTCCGTTCCATTCCACTCAACTCTATTCCATTCCATTTCATTTCACTGCACTCCACTCCACTTCACTCCATTCCACTACATTCCATTCCAATCCAATTGACTCACCTCCATTCCATTCCACTCCACTCCATTCCATTCAACTCAACTCCTTTTTATTGCACTGCACTCCACTCCACACCATTCCAATCCATTCCATTCGGCTCCAATCCTATCCAATACATTCCATTCCATTCCACTTCATTCCATTACTTTACCCTCTACACTATTCCATGTCATTCCATTGCACTCCACTGCATTCCACTCCAGTCCATGCCACTCCTGTCCATTCTATACCAATGCATTCCATAAAAAGCCACTAAATTCCACTCCATTCCACTCCATTTCATTACACTTCACTTCAATCCACTTTACTCCAAACTCTTCCACTCCACTCCATTCCATTCTACTCCTTTCCATTCGACTCCAATCCACTCCATTCCAGTCCATTCCACTGCATTCCACTCCACTCAACTCAATTCCATTCCACTCCATTCCATTCCACTCCATTCCATTCCTTTCTACTCCACTCCACTCCACTCCATTCCACGCCATTCCTTTCCACTCCATTCTAACCCACTCCATTCCTTTCCTTTCAATTCAATTCCACTGATTTCCAATCCACTCCACTCCACTCCACTCCACTCCATTCCACTGCACTCCACAAAATCCACTCCACAGCATTCCACTCCACGCCATTCCTTTCCAATCCATTGAATTTCATTCCATTCTATTCCACTACAATGAATTCCATTGCATTCCAGTCCACTCCATTCTACTCCACTCCACTCCAATGTATTGCAGTCAACTATGCTCCATTGCATTGCACTCCACTCCACTCCACTTCACTCCAATCCATGCCATTGCATTCCACTCCACTCCGTTCCATTCCATTGTACTGCATACCATTCCATTCCAATCCACGCCACTCCACTCCACTCCACTCCACTCCACTCCACTCCACTTAATTACACTCCATTCCTTTCCACTCCACTCCATTCTATTCCATTCCACACCATTCCAATCCATTCCACTCCATTGCACTCCATTCCACTGCACTCTACTCAATTCCAGTCCATTTCACTCCATTCCATTCCACTCCACTCCATCCCATGTAATTTCATTCCATTTCTTTCCATTCCATTCCACTCATTTCCTACCCAGTCTAATCTATTCCATTCCAATCCACTCCATTCCATGCCATTCCATTCCATTTTACTCCATTCCATTCCATTCAACTGCCTTCCATTCCATTCCATTCCATTCCATTCCACGCCACTCTACTCCACTGCACTACACTACACTCAATTCCACTCCATTGCATTACGTTCCATTCCACTGTGCTCCATTCCTTTCCTTTCCACTCTGTTCTGCTCCATTCCACTCCATTCCACTCCACCCCAATCCACTCAATTCCAGTCTATTGCATTCCATTCCATTCCACTCCACTCCATTCCATTCCATTCCATTACATTTCACTCCACTCCATTCCAATCCAATTGACTCCACTTCAACCCCTTCAACTCCATTCCATTCCTCTCCACTCCATTCCATTCCAATCAACTCCATTCCATTCCATTCCATTCCATTCCACAGCACTCCACTCCACTCCATTCCACTCCACTCATTTCCACTCCCCTTCATTCTATTCCAATCCCTTCCATGACACTCCACTAAACTAAACTCCACTCCACTCCACTCCATTTCACTCCAATTCCCTCCAACCCAATCCACTCTGTTACATTCCACTCCACTACATTCCATTCCACTCCATTCCATTCCACTCCTCCCCTCTTCATTCTATTCCCTTCCACTCCATTCCACTAAATTCTATTCAATTCCACTGCATTCCAGTCCTTTCCACTCCATTCCACTCCCCTCCAGTCCACTCCATTCCACTCCATTCCATTCCACTGCATTCCTTTCCACTCCATTCCATTCCATTCCATCAAACTGCACTCCGCTCCACTCCACTCCATTCCATTCCACTCTACTCCAATCCTTTCCACTCCATGGCACTGCATTGCACGCCACTCCATTCCATTCTCCTCCTTTGCATTCCACTCCATTCTATCCCACTCCAGTCCATTCTAATCCTCTCCATTCCATTCCATTCCATTCCCTTCCATTCCACTCCATTCCATTCCATTCCATTTCAGTTCAGTCCACTCGACTCCTCTCCATTCCATTGCACTCCACTCAACACCAATCCACTTCATTCCATTCCTATCCACACCATTCCACTCCACTTCATTCCACTCCATTCTACTCCTCTACACTCCATTCCATCTCATTACATTCCATTGTTGTCCATTCCATTCAACTCCACTACACCCCCCTTCCACTACACTCCCTTCCAAGTCATTGCATTCCACTCAACTCCATTCCATTCCATTCCACTGAATTCCATTCCATTCCAATCCACTCCTCTCCACTCCACTCTATTCCACTCAGTTCCACTCCATTACATTCCACCCACTCCATTTCATTCCATATCACTGCATCCCACTCCTTTCAACTCCACTCCACTCAATTACGTTCCATTCCATTCCAATCCTTTCCACTCCAATAAACTCCATTCTACTCTAAACCTCTCCATTCTGTGCCATTCCATTCCATTCCACTCCATTCCATTCCATTCCACTCCATTCCATTCCATTCCACTCCATTCCATTCCACTCCTTTCCATTCCATTCGATTCCACTCCATTCCAGTCTATTCCACTCCATTCCACTGTACTCTACTCCATTCCACTCCATTCCGTTACACTGCACACCGCTCCACTCCACTCCATTTCAGTCCACTCCATTCCATTCAATTACACTGCACATCTCTCCACTCCATTCCACTACTCTCTTTTCCACTCTTCTCCATTTCATGCCTCTCCACTCTACTCCACTCCATTCCATTCAATTCCACTCCATTCCATTCCTCTCTATTCTACTCCACTCCACTGCATTCCACTCCACTCCATTCAATTCCTTTTCAAACTAATCAACTACCCTCCACTCCACTCCACTCCACTCCATTTCAATCCTCCCCCTCCACTGCACTCCATTCCACTACACCACATTCCACTCCATTCCATTCTATTTCATTCCATTGCACTCCACACCACTCCATTCCTGTCCATTCCACTCCATTCCATTCCACTCCACTCCACTCCACTCCACTCCATTCCGTTCTATTTCTCAAAACTCAACTCCTCTCCATTCCATTCCAATCCATTCCACTCTACTCCATTCCATTCCAGTCCACTCGACTCCAATCCACACCACTCCATTCCATTCCACTCTATTCCATTCCTCTCCTTTCCACTCCACTCTATTCCACTCCAATTCATTCCATTTCATTCCATTCCACTGCACTCCACTCCTCTCCAATCCACTCCATTCCAATCCATTCGACTCTACTCCATTCCTCTCCACTCCATTCCAGTCCATTCCATTCCTTTCAACTCCATTCCACTCCACTCCACTGCATTAAATTCCACTCCACTCCATTCCATTCCATAGCATTCCACTCCACTCCATTCCACTCCATTCCACTACACTCCACTCCATTAAAAAACATTCCATTCCATTACACTGATTTTTCTTCCATTCCACTAAATTCCATTACAATACATTCCATTCCTCTCTACTACACTCCATCCATTCTACACTACTCCATTTCATTCCACTCCACTCCTTTCCACTCCATTGCAGCCCAGTGCTCTTCACTCTTCTCCACTCCACTTCACACCGTTCCACTCCGTTCTGTTGCACTCCATTCAACTTCACTCCATTCCATTCCATTCCAATCCACTCCATTCCACTCCATTCCATTGCACTCCATTCCAGTCCACTCCATTCCATTCCACACCATGCCTTTCCATTCCATTCCATTCCATTCCAATCCATTCTACTCAACTCCACTATATTCCTTTCCACTCCACTCCACTTTATCCCACTCATCTGCACTCCACTCCACTGCAATCCACTACATTCCATTCCACTCTACTCCATTCCATTCCATTCCAATCCATTCCACTCCATTCCAATCCATTACACTATACTCCATTCCATTCCGTTTCATTCCACTCCATTCCACTTCACTCCACTCCACTCTATTACACTCCATTCCAGTCCATTCCAGTCCATTGCAATAAATCCCACTCAAATTCCTTCTAATCTATTGCAATCCACTCCTTTTCATTCTAATCCTTTCCAATCCATTCCATTCCATTCCACTCCACTCCACTCCGCTCCATTTAATACCACTTCATTCCATTCCACTCCATTACACTCCATTAAACTCCATTCCAGTACACTCCATTTCATTCCATTCCCCTCCACTCGTCTCCATTTCATTTCACTCCATTCCACTCCTCTCCATTCCATTCAAATCTTTTCCACTGCACTCCACTCCATTCCATTCCATTCCATTCCACTCCATTCCATTCCCCTCCCTTCCACTCCATTCCGCTCCATTACATTAAAATACACTCAATTCCGTTACACTCCACTCCACTCCATTTCAATAAACTCCACTCTTCTACACTACACTCTATTCCATTCCACTCCACTCCATTCCATTCGACTCCTCTCCTTTCCACTCCATTCCATGCCACTGCACTCCACTTCACTACACTCCACACCATTACACTCCATTCCATTCTACTCCATTCCACTCCACTCCATTCCGTACCATTCCACTCCACGTCACTCCAGTCCATTCCATTGCATTCCATTCCAATATACTCCATTGCATTCCACTCCAATTCTTTCCATTCCATTCCATTCTTTTCCATTCCATTCCACTCCATTCCATTCCATCCCACTCCACTCCACTCCACTCCACTCCATTCCACTCCACTCCAATACATTCCACTCCCCTCCAATCCACTCCATTTCACTCCATTCCATTCCACTCCTTTCCATTTATCTCCATCCCACTCCTTTACATACCATTCCAATTCAATCCATTCCACGACACTTCACCCCATTCCAATCCAGTCCATTCCACTGCACTCTACTGCATTCCATTCCAGTCCATTTCACTTCACTCCATTCCCTTCCACTACACTCCACACCTCTCCAGTCCATTCGATTTCATTCCACTCAATTCCATTCCACTCCATTCAACTCCACTAAACTCCATTCCACTCCACTCCATTCCATTCCGTTCCACTCCACATCACTCCACTTCCCTCCACTCCATTCAGTTCCTTTCCATTCCACTCCACTCTTCTCCACTGCAGTCCACTCCATTCCATTCCTCTCCACTAAATTCCTCCAGATTCCACTCCACTGCACTCCATTCCATTCCACTGCATTCCGTGCCATTGAACTCTACTGAATTCAAATCCACTCCATTACACTATACTCCATTCCATTCCATTCCATTCAATTCTATTCCACGCAATTCCACTCCACTCCACTCCACTCCGTTTCTTTCCATTCCATTTCACTCTACTCCATTCCACTTCACTCCACTCCATAAAATTCCACTCCACTCCTTTCCACTCCTCTCCACTCTATTCAATTCCACTCCATTCCACTCCTTTCTTTCAACTCCACTCCATTTAAGACCAGTCAAACTGACTGCACTGCGCTCCACTCCATTCCACTCCATTCCATTGCACTACTACCCACTATTCTCCATTCCATTTGATTCGACTCCACTCCACTCCATTCCACTCCACTAAACTCAATTCCTTTCCATTACACTCCAGTTGACTCCATTCCACTCCATCCTATTCCATTCCATTCCATTTCATTCCATTTCACTCTACTGCACTGCATTTCGTTACTTTTTACTCGCCTGCACTCCAGTCCACTCCATCCCACTACACTCTGTTCCACTTCGTTCCATTAATTTCCATTCCACTTTCCATTCCATTCCATTCCACATTCCATTCCAATCAATTCCAATCAATCAATTCCACATTTCATTCCACATTCCATTCCACATTCCATTCCATATTCCATTCCATTCCATTCCACATTCCATTCCACAATCCATTCCATTCCATTCCATTCCATTCCATTCCAATCCACATTGCATTACACATTTCATTCCATTCCATTCCACATTCCATTCCACTTTCCTTTCCATTCTATTCCATTCAATTCCACATTCCATTCCAAATTCCATTCCACATTTCATAAGTTTCAATTCCATTAAATTCCACATTCCAATTTATTGATTTCCATTCCACATTCCATTCCACGTTCCATTACACTCCATTCAAAATTCCATTCCATTCCACTTCACATTCCATTCCATTCCACTGCATTCCATTCCACATTCCATTCCGTTCCATTTCACATTCCATTCCATTCCATTCCACATTCCATTCCATTTCTTTTCACATTCCATTCAATTCCATTCCACATTCCATTCCACATTCCATTCCATTCCATTCCACATTCCATTCCATTCCATTCCACATTTCATTCCATTCCTTTCCACATTAATTTCCATTCCACATTCCATTGCACATTCCATTCCATTCCATTGCACATTCCATTCCACTCCAATGCATTCCAAATTGCATTCCGTTCCATTCCAAATTCCATTCCATTTCATTGCACTCGAAATTCCATTCCATTCCACTCCACCTTCCTTTTGATTCCATTCCACATTCTATTCCACTTTCCATTCCACATTCCATTCCATTCCATTCCACATTCCATTCCATTCCGTTCCATTCCATTTCAAATTCCATTCCATTCCATTCCATTCCACATTCCATTCCATTCCATTCCATATTTCATTCCACTCCACATTTCTTTACAATCCATTCTACTCCATTCCACATTCGATTCCACTTTCAATTCCATTCAATTCCATATTGCAGTATATTTCATTCCAATCCATTCCACATACCATTCGACATTCCATTCAATTCCATTCCACATTACATTCCATTCCATTCCACATTCCATTCCATTCCATTCCACATTAAATTCCATTCCATTCCACATTCCATTCCATTCTTTTCCACTTTCCATTATATTACATTCCATTCCAATCCATTCCATTCCATTCCACATTAAATTCCATTCCATTCCACATTCCATTCCATTCTTTTCCACTTTCCATTATATTACATTCCATTCCATTCCATTCCAAATTCCCTTCTATTCCGTTCCATTCCACATTGCCTTCCATTCCATTCCATATTCCATTCCATACCACATTCCATTCCATTCCATGCCACTTTCCATTGCATTCCATTCCACGTTCCATTGCAATCCATTCAACGTTCCATTCCGCGATCTGTTCCAGATTCCATTCCATTCCATATTCCATTCCATTCCATTCCATTCCACATTCCATTCCATTCCATTGTACATTCCATTCCATTCCACTGCATTCCAAATTGCATTCCATTCCATTCCAAATTCCCTTCCTTTCCATTGCACTCGAAATTCCATTCCATTCTACTCCACCTTCCTTTCGATTCCATTCCACATTCTATTCCACTCTCCATTCAACTTTCCATTGCATTCCATTACACATTCCATTCCACATTCCATTTCATTCCATTCCACATTCCATTCCATTCCATTCGGCATTCCATTCAATTTCATTCCACATTCCATTCCATTCCATTCCATTCCATTACATTCCATTTCAAATTCCATTCCATTCCATTCATTTCCACAATCCATTCCATTCCACATTCCATTCCACTCCATTCCATTACACATTCCATTCCCGTCTACATTCCATTCCATTCCATTCCATATTTCATTCCACTCCATATTTCATTACACTCCATTCTACTCCATTCCACATTCCATTCCACTTTCCATTCCATTCCATTCCACATTCCATTCCATTCAATTCCATATTGCAGTCAATTTCGTTTCAATGCATTGCACATACCATTCCACATTCCATTCAATTCCATTCCACATTCCATTCCATTCCATTCCACACCAAATTCCATTCCATTCCACGTTCCGTTCCATTCTTTTCCACATTCCATTCCATTCCATTCTATTCCATATTCCCTTCTATTCCATTCCATTCCACATTCCCTTCCATTCCATTCCATATTCCATTCCATTACACATTCCATTCCATTCCATTCCACTTTCCATTGCATTCCATTCCACGTTCCATTGCAATCCATTCAACGTTCCATTCCACGTTCTGTTCCACATTCCATTCCATTCCACATTCCATTCTATTACATTCCACATTCCATTCTATTCCATTCCACATTGCATTCCATTGCATTCCACATTCCATTCCTCCTTCCATTCCATTCCAATTAACTTTCCATTCCGCATTCGATTTCATTCCATTCCACATTCCATTCTACATTCTATTCCATTCCACTCCACATTCCATTGCATTCCATTCCACATTCCATTCCATTCCATTACACATTCCATTCCATTCCTTTCCACATTCCATTCCATTAAAACCCACATTCCATACCATTCCACACTCCATTCCATTCCATTCCATTGCACATTCCATTCCAATCCTTTCCATTCCACATTCCATTCCACTCCAATCCACATACTACTTCACTTTCCATTCAATTCAAATCTATTCAGCATTCCAATCCACTCCATTCCGCATTCCTTTTCACATTCCGTTCCCTTCCATTCCATTCCACATTCCATTCCACATTCCATTCCATTTCTTTTCACATTCCATTCTATTCCATTCCGCATTCCATTCCATTCCATTCCACATTCCATTCCGTTCCATTACATATTTCATTCCATTCCATTCCACATTCCATTCCGTTCCATTCCATATTTCATTCCGTTCCATTCCATTCCACATTCCATTCCGTTCCATTCCATATTTCATTCCGTTCCATTCCACATTCAATTCCATTCCATTCCATTGCACATTCCATTACATTCCATTGCACTCCAAATTGCATGCCATTCCATTCCAAATTCCATTCCATTCCATTGCACTCGAAATTCCATTCCATTCCACTCCACATTCCTTTCCATTCCATTCCCTATTCTATTCCACTTTTCATTCCACATTCCATTCCATTCCATTCCACATTCCATTCCATTCCATTCGGCATTCCACTCCATTTCATTCCACATTCCTTTCCATTCCGTTCCATTCCATTTCAAATTCCATTCCATTCCATTCCTTTCCACATTCCATTCCAGTCCACTCCGTTCCACATTCCATTCCATTCCACATTCCATTCCATTCCTTTCCATTCCAATTTCCATTCCATTCCACATTCCAATCCAATCAACATTCCATTCCATTCCATTCCATATTTCATTCCACTCAACATTTCATTACACTCCTTTCTACTCCATTCCATATTCCATTCTACTTTCCATTCCATTCCATTCCATATTCCATTCAATTCAATTCCATATTGCAGTCAATTTCATTCCTATCCATTCCACATACCATTCCACATTCCATTCCATTCCATTCCATATTCCATTCCATTCCATTCTACATTAAATTCCATTCCATTCCACATTCCATTCCATTCCTTTCCACATTCCATTCCATTCCATTCCATAATCCCTTCTATTCCCTTCCATTCCACATTGCCTTCCATTCCATTCCATATTCCATTCCATTCCATATTCCATTCCAGTTTCCATTGCATTCCATTCCACGTTCCATTGCAATCCATTGAACTTTCCATTCCACGTTCCATTAAACATTCCATTCCATTCCACATTCCATTCTATTCCATTCCACATTCCATTCCATTCCATTCCACATTCCATTCCTTTGCATTCCACATTCCATTGCTCATTCCATTCCATTCCAATTAACTTTCCATTCCGCATTCCATTTCATTCCATTCCACATTCCATTCCACATTATATTCCATTCCATTCCACATTCCATTGCATTCCATTCCACATTCCATTCCATTCTATTACACATTCCATTCCATTCCTTTCCACATTCCATTCAATTAAAACCCATCTTCCATTCCATTCCACACTCCATTCCATTCCATTCCATTGCACATTCCGTTCCATTCCTTTCCATTCCACATTCCATTCCACTCAATTCCACATACCACTGCTTTTTCCATTCCATTCAAATCCGTTCTACATTCCATTCCACTCCATTCCACATTCCTTTGCACATTCCATTCCCTTCCATTCCATTCCACATTCCATTCGATATCATTCCACAGTCGACTTCATTCCATTACACGTTCCATTGCATTGCATTCCAAGTTGAATTCCACTTTCCTTTCCACATTCCATTCCATTCTATCCATTCCACATATCATTCCATTGCATTCCAAATTCCATTCCATTCCACTTTCCATTCCATAACAATCCTCATTCCATTCCATTCCTCACTCCTTTCCATTCCATTCCATTTCACATTCCATTAAATATTCATTCCATTCTATTCCACGTTCTAATCCGTTCCATTCTATTCCAATTTCCATTCGATTCCTTTACACATTACACTCCACATTCCATTCCATTCCATTCGACATTCCAATACACAATTGAATCCATTCCATTTCACGTTCCGTTTCACATTCCATTCTATTCCATTCCACATTCCATTCCATTCCATTCCATACTGCATCCCATTCCACATTCCATTCCATTCCATTCCATATTGCTTTCCATTCCATTCCTCATTCCATTCCACTTTCCATTCCATTCCATTCTACATTATTTCCATTCCATTCAACATTCCATTCCATTCCATTCCACGTTCCATTCCGTTCCATTCCCTTCCATTCCACTTTCCTTATCATTCCATTACACGTTCCATTCCATTCCAGTCCATTCCATTACTGTCCACTTTCCATTCCACATTCCATTCGAATCCATTCCACATTACCTTCCGCATTCCATTCCACTTTCTATTCCATTCCATTCCACATTCCATTCCATATTCCATTCCACATTCCAGTCCATTCCATTCCAATCTACATTCCATTATATTCCATTCCACATTCCATTCCGTTCCATTCCATTCCACATTTTCTCCACTTCCATTCCACTTTCCCTTCCTTTCCATTGAACAGTCCATTCCATTCCATGCCAAGTTCCATTCCTCATTCCATTCAAAGTTCCATTCCACATTCCATTCCATTCCGTTCCACATTCCATTCTACATTCCATTCCACATTCAATTCCACATTTCATTCCAGATTCCATTCCAATTCGCATTCTATTCCATTCTGTATTCCATTCCATTCCATTCCACGTTGCATTCCATTCCATTCCACCTTCCATTTCATTCCACATTCCAATCTATTCCATTCCATTGAATTCCACGTTCCATTTGATTCCACATTCCATTCCACATTCCATAGCATTACATTCCACACTATATTCGACATTCCATTCCATTCCATTCCGTTGCGTTTCACATTCCCTTCCTTTCCATTCCACTCAATTCCACTCCACAATACATTCCATTGAATTCCACATTCCATTCAACGTTCCATTCAATGTTCCATTCCACGTTCTATTCCAGATTCCATTCCTTTCCATTCCAATGCATTCAGATTCCATTGCACACTCCATTCCATACTTTTCCAATTACCATTCAAAATTCCATTCCATGTTCCATTCCACAGTACATTCCATGGAACATTCCATTCCATTATATTCCAGTTTCCATTCCATTCCAATTAACACTCCATTCCATTCCACTCCACATTCCATTCAATTGCATTCCATTCCACATTCCTTTCCAATCTATTACACCATCCGTTCCACATTCAAGTAAAATGGTATTGAATGGAATGTGGAATGGAATGGAATGCAGTGTGGAATGGAATGGAATGATATGTTGAATGGAATGGAATGGAATGTGCAATGGAATGGAATGGAGAGTGGAATGGAATTGGAAATGGAATGGAGTAGAATGGGAAATTGAATTGAATGGTATGTGGAATGGAATGGAATGGAATGTGGAATAGAATGGAATGGAATGGAATTTAATATGGAATGCAATGTGGAGTGGAATAGAATGTGGAATGGAATGTTTAATGCAATGGAATGTGGAATGTAATGGAATGGAATGTGGAATGGAATGGAACGGAATGTTGCATGGAATGGAATGTGGATTGCAATGGAATATGGAATGGAATGGAACGGAACAGAATGTGGAATGGAATTGAATGGAATGGAATGGAATGCAATGGAATGGAATGGAAAGGAAAGGAATGGAATGGAATATGGAATGCTTTGGAATATTATGCAGAATGGAATGGAATGGAATGGAAAGTGGAAGGGAATGGAATGGAATGTGGAATGGAAAGTGGAATGGAATGGAATGCGGAATGGAATGTGAAATGGAATGGAAAGTGGAGTGGAATGGAAATGAATGGAGTGTGGAAAGGAATGAAAAGTGGAATGCAATTTGGAATGTAATGTGCAATACAAAGTGGAATGTAATGGAAAGGAATGTGGAAAGAAACATGGAATGTAAAGTTTAATGGAACGTGGAACGTAATGTGCAATGTAATGGAATTGAATGTGGAATGGAATGGAATAGAATGTGGAATGGAATGTGCAATTGAATGTGGAAGGGAACGTGGAATGGAATGGAATGGAATGTGGAAAGGAAGGGAAAGGAAAGTGGAAAGGAATGTGTAATGGAATGAAATGGAATGTGCAATTGATTGTAATGGTAAGTAGAATGGAATGGAATGGAATATGGATAGTAGAATCGATTGTAATCGTAAGTGGAATGGAATGGAATGGAATATGGAATGGAAAGGAATGGAATGAAATGTTGTGGAATGGATTGTGGAATGGAAAGTGGAATGGAATGGAATGGAATGTGGAATGGAACGTGGAATGGATCGTGGAAAGGAAAGTGGAAAGAATGTGCAATGGAATGTGGACTGGAACGTGAAATGGAATGCAAAGGAAAGTGGAATGGAACGTGGAATGGAATGGAATGGAAGGTGGAGTGGAATGTGGAATAGAACGGAAAATGGAAGGTGGAATGGAATGGAATGGAATGTGGAACGGAATATGGAATGGAATGTGGAATTCAATGGAATGGAATGTGGAATGGAATGTGTAATCGAATGGAATGGAATGTGAAATAGAATGTGGAATTGAATGTGGAATAGAACGTGGAATAGAGAGTGGAAAGGAATGAAACGGAATCTGGAATGTAATGTGGAATGGAATGTATTGGAATGTGGAACGGAATGAGGAAAGGAATGAGCAATGGAAAGGAACGTGTAATGGAAAGTGGAATGGAAAGTGAAATTGAATGGAATAGAATGTGGAATGGAAAGCAATGGAATGTGGAACGGAATGTGGAATGGAATGGAATGGAATGGAATCCAATGTGGAATGGAAGGGAATGGAATGTGTAATGGAATGTGGAAAGGAATGGAATGGAATGTGGAATGGAAGGGAATGGAATGTGGAATGGAATGTGGAATGGAACGTGGAATGGAATGTGGAGTGGAATGTGGAATGGAATGGAATGTGGAATGGAAAGGAATGGAATGGCAAATGGAATGCAATTGTACGGAAGGTGGAATGGAATGGAAAGTAATGCACTGTGGAGTGGAATGTGGAATGGAATGTGGAATGGAACGTGGAATGAAATGCAATGGAATGTGGCATGGAATGTGGAATAGAATGTGAATTGGAATGTGGAATGTAATGTAATGGAATGGAATGTGGAATGGAATGAGGAATGGAACCGCATGGAAAGAGGAATGGAATGTGGAATGAAATGTGGAATGGAATGTGGAATTGAGTGGCATGGAATGGAATGTGCAAGGAATGTGGAATGGAATCTGGAAAGGAATGTGGACTGAAATGTGGAGTGGAAAGTTGAATGGAGTGGAATTGAATGGAATGTGCAATGGAATGGGGAATGCAACGTGGAATTTAAGGGAATGGAATGTGGAATGCAATGTGGAATGGAATGTGGAATGCAATGAAATGGAATGGAATGTGGAATGGAATGGAATGTTATGTGGAATGGAAAGGAATGGAATAGGGAAAGGAATGTGAAATAGAAAGGAATGGAATGTGGAATGGAATGTGGAACAGAATGTGGATTGAAATGTGGAATGGAATGGAATGGAATGCGGAATGGAATGTAAAATGGAATAGACTGGAATGACGAATGGAATGTGGAATGGAATGTGGAATTGAATGTGGAATGGAAAGAGAAATGGAATGTGGAAAGGAAAGAAATGGAATGAGGAATGCATTGTGGAATGGAAAGTGGAAAGGAATGGAATGGAATGTGGAATGGAACGTGGAATGGAATGGAATTAAAAGTGGAATGGAACGTGGAATGGAACTCAGAATGGATTGTGGAACGGAACGTGAAATATAATGGGCAATGGAATGTGGAATGGAACAAGAAACGGAATGGAATGGGAAGTTAAAAGGAATGTGGAGTGGAATGTAGAATGGAACGTGGAAAAGAACGTGGAATTTAATGGAATGGAATGTGGAAGGGAATTGAATGGAATGTGGAAAGGAATTTGTAATGAAATGGAATGCAATGTGGAATGGAAAATGGAATTGAGTGGAATGGAATGTGGAATCGAATCTGAAATGGAATGTGGAATGTAACATGGAATGCAATGGAATGGAACGTGGAATGGAATGTGGAATGCAACGGAATGTATTGCGGAATGGAAAGTGTAACGGAACACAATGGAACGTGGAATGGAGTGGAATGGAATGTGGAATGGAATGTGGACTGGAATGGAATGGAATGTGGAATGGAATGTTAAATGGAATGTTATGGAATGTGGAATGTAATGTAGAATGGAATGTGTTAGAATGCGGAATGGACTGTGGAATGGAATGTGGAACGGAATGTGGAATGGAACGTAATGGAATGTGGAATGGAATGTGGAATGCAACGTGGAATGGAATGGAATGCAATGTGGAATGGAATGGAATGGAATGTGGAATGGAATGGAATGGAATGTGGAATCGAATGTAGAATGGAATGGAATGGAAAGTGGATTGGAATGGAATGGAAAGTGGAATGGAATGTGGAATAGAATGTGGACTGGAATGTGGAATGGAAAGGAATGCAACGGATTATGTAATGGAATCTGG
Organism: Pongo abelii; assembly: GCF_028885655.2. Taxonomy (NCBI): domain Eukaryota; kingdom Metazoa; phylum Chordata; class Mammalia; order Primates; family Hominidae; genus Pongo; species Pongo abelii. The sequence continues at coordinate 12,776,372 of NC_071996.2, forward strand.
AATGGAATGGAACGGAATGAGGAATGCAATGTGGAATGAAGTATGGAATGGAATGTGGAATGGAGTGGAATGGAATGGAATATGGAGTGGAATGCGGAATCGAATGAGGATTGGAATGTGGACTGGAATACGGAAAGGAATTTGGAATGGAATGCGGAAAGCAATGTGTTATGGAACGTGGAATGGAATTTAATGGAATGTGCAATGGAACGTGTAATGGAAAGGAATGGAAAGTGGAATGGAACGTGGAATCGAATGGGGAATTCAATGTGGAATGCAACGGGCAATGGAACGTGGAACGGAACGTGGAATGAAATCGAATGGAAAGTGGAATGGAACGAGGAATGGAAGGTGGAATTGAATGTGGAATGGAATGGAATTGAACATGGAATGGAAGGTGGAATGGAGTGTGGAATGGAACGTGGAATGGAAAGAGTAAAGGAATGGAATGGAACTTAGAGTGGAACATGAAATGGAATGTGGAACGAAATGTGTAATGGAAAGGAATGGAATGTGGAATGGAATGGAATGGAATGTTGAGTGAAATTGAAATTGGAAAGGAATGGAATGGAATGTGGAATGGAATGGAATGTAATGGAATGTGGAATGGAAGGGGAATTCATGTGGAATTTATTGTGGAATGGAAAGGATTGGAATGCGGTGTGGAACGGAATGAAATATGGAATGGAATATGCAATGGAATGAGGAATGGAATGTGGAATGGAATGAAATTGAATGTGGAATGGAATGGAATGGAATGGAACGTGAAATAGAAAGTGGAATGGAAAGTGGAAGGGAAAGTAGAATGGAACGAAGAATATAATGTGGAATGGAAAGGAATGGAATGTGGAATGGAATGGAATGGCATATGGAATGGAATAGAATGGAATGGAATGTGCAATGGAATGTGGAATGGAATGGAATGGAACGTGATATGGAAAGTTGAATGGAATGGAATGAAATGTGGAATGGAAGGTGGAATGGAATGGAATGGAATGTGGAATGCAACGTGAAATGGAAAGGAATGTGGAATGAAATGTGGAACGCAAAGGAATGGAATGCAATGCAATGTGGAATGGAATGGAATGGAATGTGGAAGGGAATGGAATGGAAAGTAGAATGGAATGGAATGGAATGAATGGAATGTGGAATGGAAGGGGTAATAGAATGGAATGAATTGTGGAATGGAAAGTAATGGAATGTAGAATGGAATGGAATGGAATATGGAATGTGTAATGGAATGGAAAAAATGTGGAATGGAATGGAATGGAAAGAATGTGGAATGGAATGGAATGTGGAATGGAATGGAATGGAATTTGGAATGGAATTGAATGGAATGTTGAATGAAATGTGTAATGGAATGGAATGGAATGTGGATTGGAATGGAATGGTCTGGGGAATGGAATGGATTGGTATGTGGAATGGAACGTGGAATGAAATGCGGAATGGAATTGAATGGAATGTGGAATGGTGTGTGGAATGGAATGGAATGGAATGTAGAATGGAACGTGGAATGAAATGTGGAATGGAATGTGGAATGGAATGGTATGCAATGAAATGGAATGTGGAATTGAATGGAATGGAATGTGGAATGGAATGCAATGGAAAGTGGAATGGAATGGAATGCAATGTGGAATGGAATGTGGAATGGACTGGAATGGAATGTGGAAGGGAATGTGGAATGCAATGGAATGGAATGCGGAATTGAATGGCATGGAAAAGAATAGAACGTGGAATAAAATGTAATGTGGAATGGAATCAGGAATGGAATGGAAGGGAATGTGGAATGAAAAGTGAAATGGAATGGAATGGAAGGTGGAATGGAGGAATGGAATGGAAGGTGGAATGGAGGAATGGAATTGAATGTGGAATGGAATGGAATGGAATGTGGAATGCAATGTGGAATGGTATGTGAAATTGAATGGAATGGAATGTGGAACTGAATCGAATGGAATGTGGAATGGAAAGTGGAATAGAATGGAATGGAATTTGTAATGGAATGGACTGGAATGTGGAATGGAATGGAATGGAATGTGGAATGAAATGGAATGGAATGTGGAGTTGAATCTAATGGAATGTGTAATGAAATGTGGAATGGAACAGAATGGAATGTGGAATTGAGTTGAACGGAATGTGGAATGGAATGGAATGGAATGGAATGTGGAATGGAATAGACTGGAATGTGGAATGGAATGGATTGGAATGGATTGTGGAATGGAATGGAATGGAATTTGGAGTGGAGTGGAATTCAATGGAGTGGAATGTGGAATGGTATGTTTAATGGAATGGAATGGAATGTGGAACGGAACGTGGAATGTAAAGTGGAATGGTACGTGCAATGGAATGGAATGTGCAATGATATATGGAATGGAACAGAACGCAATGTGGAAAGGAATGGAATGTGGAATGAAATGGAATGGAATGTGGAATGGAATGGAACGGAATGCGGAATGGAATGCTATGGAACGAGGAATGGAAAGTGTAATGTAACGTTTAATGGAATGAAATGGAATGCGGAATGGAATGGAATGTGGAATGGAATGCAATTTAATATGGAAGAGAGTGGAATGCTGTCTGGAATGGAATGTAAGGGATGGTGGAATGGAATGGAATTGAATGTGGAATGGAATGGAATGGAATGTGGAATGGAATGGAATGTGGAATGGAATGTGGAATGAAATGGAATGGAGTGTAAAATGGAATGTGGAATGGAATGTGGAATGAAATGTGGAATGGAATGGAATGGAATGGAATGTGGAATGGAATTTCGAATGGATTTGTAACTTAATGTGGAATGGAATGGATTGGTATGTGGTATGGAACGGAATGAAAAATGAAATGCAATATGGAATGGAATGTGGAATATATGAGGAATGGAATGGAATGCAATGGAATGTGGAACGGAACCTGGAATGGAAAGTGGAATGTAACGCGGAATTGTACGTGCAATTGAATGGAAGGTGGAATGGCATGTGGAATGGAATGGAACGCAAAGTGGAATGGAATGGAATGGAATGTGGAATGGAATGGAATGTGGAATGAAATGGACTGGAATGTGGGATGGAATGGAATGGAATGCAGAATGGAATGCTACGGAACGAGGAACGGAAAGTGGAATGTAATGTTTAATGGAATGGAATGGAATGTGGAATGGAATGGAATGTGGAATGGATGCAATAGATTGTAGAAAAGAATGGAATGCTATTTGGAATGGAATGTAAGGGAATGTGGAATGGAATGGAATTGAACGTGGAATGGAATGGAATGGAATGTGGAATGGAATGGAATGTGGAATGGAATGTGGAATTAAATGGAATGGAATGTGGAACGGAATGTGGAATGGAATGGAATGGAATGTGGAATGGAATGGAATGAAATGGAATTTGGAATGGAATGTGTAATGGAATGGAAAGAATGTGGAATGGAATGGATTGTGGAATGGAATGTGTAATGGAATGGAATTTAAAGTGGTATGGGATGTGGAATAGAATTGAATGGAAGGTGGAATGGAATGGAATGTTGAATGGAATTGAATGGAATGTGGAATGAAACGTGGAATGGAAGGGAATGGAATGTGGATTGGAATGGAATGGGATGTGGAATGGAATGGATTGGTATGTGGAATGGAACGTGGAATGGAATGTGGAATGGAATTCAATGGAATGTGGAATGGTATGTTGAATGGAATGGAACGGAATGTAGAATGGTATGTGGAAACGAATGTGGAATGGAAAGGTATGCAATGAAATGGAATGTAAAATTGAAAGGAATGGAATGTGGACTGGAATGGAATGGAAAGTGGAATGGAATGGAATGGCATGTGGAATGGAATGTGGAATGGAACGTCGAATGGAATGGAATGGAAAATGGAATTGAATGGAATGGAACATGGAAAGGAATGGAATGGAATGTGGAATGGAATGGAATAGAATTTGGAATGGAATGGAAATCATTGTGGAATGGAATGGAATGGAATGGAATGTGGAAAGGAATGCAATGGAAAGTGGAATGGATTGGAATGGAATGGAATGGAATGTGTAATAGAATGTAACGGAATGTGGAATGGAATGGAATGGAATGTTTAATGGAATGTGGAATGGATTGGAAAGGAATTTAATGGAATGTGGAATGGAACGGAATCGAATGGAATGTGGAATGGAACGTGGAATCGAATGTGGAGTGGAATTGAATGGAATGTGGAATGGTATCTGGAATGGAATGGAATGGAATGTGGAACGGAACGTGGAATGGAATGTGGAATGGAATATGGAATGGAACGTTGTATGGAATGGAATGCAGAATGCAACGGAATGCAATGTGGAATGGAATGGTAGGTGGAATGGAATGGCATGCAATCTGGAATAGAACGTGGAATGGAGTGGAATAGAATGTGGAATGGAATTGAATGGAATGTGGAATGGAATGGAATGGAATGAGTCAAGGAAAATGTAATGGAATGTGTTGGAATGTGGAATTGAAAGGAATGTGACATGTAAAGGAATGTGGAATGGAATGGAATGTGTTATGGAAAGGAATGCGATGTGGTTGGAATGTGGAATGGAATATTTTGGAATGTGGAATGGAATGGAATGGCATCTGGAATGGATTATAACGCAATTGTGAATGGAATGAAATGGAATGTGGACTGGAAAGGAATGGAATGTGGAACGGAATGGAAAGGAATGGAATGTGAAATGGAATGTGGAATAGAATGTGGAATTCAATGGTATGTGATGTGGAATGGAAAGTGTAATGGAATGGAATGGAATGTGTAATGGAATGGAGTGTGGAATGCTCTGTGGAATGGAATGGAATGGAATTTGGAATGGAATGGAACGCAGTGTGAAATGGAATGGAAAGGAATGTGGCATTCCATTCCGTTCAATTCCACATTACATTCCGTCCCATTCCACATTCCATTGCACATTTCCTTACACTTTCCATTTCACATTCCAGTCTGCATTCCGTTCCATATTTCCTTCCACATTCCATTCCACATTCCATTCCATTCCACATTCCATTCCACATTCCATTCCTTTCCATTCCACATTCCGTTCGTTTTCATTCCACATTGCATTCCACATTTCATTCCACATTCCATTCCCCATTCCATTCCATTTCACATTCTATTCCACATTCAATTCCATTCCATTTCACATTCCATTCCATTCCATTCCACATTCCATTCCGTTCAATTCCACATTCCATTCCATTCCATTCCATTCCACATTATATTCCATTCCATTCCGCATTCATGTTCCATTCCATTCCAATCCACATTCCATTCCATTCCATTCCACAATTCCACAATCCAATCCATTCCGTTCCACATTCCATTCTATTACATTCCACATACCATGCCATTCCATTCCAGTCCATTCCACATTCCATACCATTCCATTCTATTCCACATTCCATTCCATTCCATTCCATTCCATTCCACATTCCATTCCACTCCATTAAATTCCACATTCCTTTGCATTCCGTTCCTCCTTCTATTCCATTCCCTTCCACATTCCATTCCATTACATTCCATTCCACATTCCATACCATTCCATTCTATTCCACATTCCATTCCTTTCCATTCCACATTCCAATCCATTCCATTCCATCCCACCTTCCATTCCTTTCCATTCCACATTCAATAACATTCCATTCCATTCCACATTCCATTCCTTTCCATTTTCCATTCCATTCCGTTCCATTCCACATTCAAATCCGTTCCATTCCATTCCATTCCACATTCCATTCCCTTCCTTTCCACATTCCATTCCCTTCCTTTCCACATTCCTTTCCATTCCATTCCACAATCCATTTCACATTACATTCCATTCCACATTCCATTCCACATTCCATTCCATTGCATTCCACTTACCATTCCATTCAATTCCACATTTGATTCCATTCCATTCTCTGCCATTCCACAATCCATTCCATTCCATTCCTTTCCACATTCCTTTGCATTCCATTGAATTCCACATACAATACCATTCCATTCGTCATTGCATGCCAATGCATTCCACATTCCATTCCATTCTATTCCATTCTACATTACATAACATTCCATTCGATTCCACATTCCATTCCTTTCATTCCACATTCCATAAAATTCCTTTCCATTCCACATTCCAATCCTTTACATTCTACATTCCATTCCATTCCATTCCATTCCACATTCCAATCTTATCCATTCTATTCCATTCCAGTTTCCATTCCCTTCCATTCCAGATTCCTTTCCATTCCATTCCACATTCCATTCCACGTTCCATTCCACGTTCCATTCCATATTCCATTCCATTACATTCCACTTTCAATTCCATTCCATTCCATTCCACTTTCAATTCCATTCCATTCCATTCTATTCCATTCTGAATTCTTTTCCATTCCATTCCATTCCAAATTATATTCGACATTCCATTCCATTCCATGCCACATTCGAATCCATTTCATTCCACATTCCATTTCATTCTATTCCACATTCCATTCCTTTCCATTCCACATTACATTCCATTTTCCATTCCACGTTCCATTAAAAGTTCCATTCCACGTTGCATTCAATTCCATTCCACGTTCCATTGCAAAATCCATTCCATTCCATTCCACATTCTATTCCACAATCAAATGCACATTCTATTCCACATTCAATTCCGTTCCATTGCACATTCCATTACATTACATTCCACATTCCATTCCACATTCCATTCCATTCAATTCCATATTACATTCCATTCCATTCCACTTTCCATTCCAATTTGCCTTGCGTTACATTCCACATTCCATTCCATTCCATTCCACATTCCAATCCATTCCATTCCACATTGGATCCCATTCCTTTCCACGTTCCATTCCACTCCATCCCACATTACATGCCATTCCTCTCCGCATTCCATTCCATTCCATTTAAACTTTCCATTACATGCCATTCCACATTCCATTCCACATTCAATTCCATTCCACATTCAATTCCATTCCAAATTCTATTCCACAATGCATTATACATTCCATTCTATTCCATTCCACATTCCATTGCACATTCCATTCCACATTCCTTTCCATTCCAATCCACCTTCCATTCCACTACATTCCACATTTCATTACTCATTGCATTTCTTTCCATTCTATTCCACATTTCATTCCATTCCGACCCACATTCCATTCCATTCCATTCCATTCCATTCCAAATTCCATTCCGTTCCATTCCATTCCTCATTCCATTCCGTTCCATTACAACCAGATTCCATTCCACATTCCACCCCATTCCACTCCACATTCCATCCTACATTCCATTCCACATTCCATTCTACATTCCATTCCATTGCATTCCACGTTCCATTCCATTCCATTCCATTCCATTCCACATTGCATTCGATTCCATTCCATTCCATTCCACATTCCATTCCATCTCATTCCACGATCCATTCCATTCCATTTCACATTCCATTCTACATTCCATTCCATTCCTTTTCACATTCCATTTCACATTGCAACCCATTCCATTCCGCATTCCATTCCACGTTATTTTGCACGTTCCATTCCACATTCTTATCCACCACATTCCTTTCCATTCCATTCTGAATTCCTTTCCATTCCATTCCAAATTATATTCGACTTTCCCTTCCATTCCATTCCACATTCCGTTCCATTCCATTCCGTATTCCATTCCATTCCATTCCATTGCATTCGGCATTCCATTCCATTTCACACTGAATTCCATTCCACCCCACATTTCATTCCATTGAATTCCACATTCCATTCAACTCAATTCCACCTTCCATTCCATTGCATTCCACATTCCATTCCATTCCACACTCCATTCCATTCCATTCAATTACACATTCCATTCCACATTCCAATCCACATTGCAATCCATTCCACATTCCATTCCATTCCATTCCAAATTCTATTCCTTTCCATTCCATATTCCATTCCATTCCATTCCACTTTCCATTCCATTCCATTCCACTTTTCATTCCATTTCACTCCACTTTCCATTCAATTCCATTCCACATTCCATTTCATTCCTCTTTCAATTCCATTCTATTCCATTATACATTCCAATCCACATTCCATTCCATTTCACCATTCATTCAATTCTATTCCATTCCAATTTCCATTCAATTCCGTTCCATTCCAAATTCCATTCCATTCCATTCCTCATTCCATTCCATTCCATTCCATTCCCCATTCCATTCCATTCCATTCCACATTCAATTCCATTCCATTACACATTCCTCTCCATTCCATTGCATTCCATTCCACATTCCATTCCATTCCATACCATTCCATATTCCATTGCTTTCCATTCCACGCTCCATTTAATTCAATTCCATTCCAGATTACATTCTGCGATGCATTCCATTCCATTCCACATTCTATTCCATTCCATTCCGCTTTCCATTCCATTCCATTCCATTGCATTCCACATTGCATTTCATACAATTCCGCATTCCATTCCATTCCTTTCCATTCCACATTCAATTCCATTAAAATCCACATTCCGTTCCATTCCGTTCCACATTTCATTCCATTCAATTACACATTTCATTCCATTCCATTCCATTCCTTTCCATATTCCATTCCATTCCATTCCATTCTATTCCCTTCCACATCACATTCCATTCCATTCCACATTCCATTCCATTCCATTCCACATTTCATTCCATTCCATTGCATTCCCATTCCAATCCATTGCATTCCTTTTCACATTCCATTCCGCATGCCATTCCATTCCTCATTCCATTCCATTGCTTTGCATTCCACATTCCATTCCATTCCATTCCATTCCTCTCCACATTCTATTCCACATTCCATTTCATTCCATTCTACTCCTAATTCAATTCCATTCCATTCCACATTCCATTCCATTCCATTCCACATTCCATTCCATTCCGTTCCACATTCCATTCCATTCCATTCCACAGTCCATTGCTTTAAATTCAACACTCCATTCCATTCCATGCCACTTTCCACTCCATTCCATTCCACATTCCATTTCATTCCAGGTCATATAGCTTTCGTTTCCATTCCACATTCCATTCCATTCCATTCCACATTCAATTACATTCCACATTCCAATACATTCCATTCCAGATTTCATTCCATTCCATTCCTTATTCCATTCCATTCCATCCATTACACATTCCATTCCACATTGCATTCCATTCCACTTTGCATTCCATTCCACATTCCATTCCATTCCGTTCCATTCCACATTACATTAAATTTCACATTCCTTTCCATTCCATTCCACATTCCGTTCCATTCCATTCCATTCCGTTACACATTCTATTCCTCATTCCATTCCATTCCATTCAATTCCATTCCATTCCTTATTTCATTGCATATTCCATTCCATACCATTCCACATTCCATTCCATTCCATTCCATTCCATTCCACATTCCATTCCATTCCATTGCAGTATCCATTCAATTCCATTCCAAATTCAATTCCAAATTCCATGCCACAATCAATTCTATTCTATTCCACATTCCATTCCTTTCCATTTCTCTTTCCAATGCATTCCATTCCACATTCCATTCCATGTTCCTTTCCAACCCATTCCACGTTCCTTTCTAACCCATTGCACCTTCCATTACACGTTCCAATCCATATTCCATTCCTCATTCCATAAATCGTTCCATTCCATTCCATTCCACGTTCCATTCTCACCCATTGAACTTTCCATTTCACATTCCATTCCTTTGCATTCCACGTTCCATTCCTCATTGAGTTTTACATTCCATTCCACAATCCATTCCGTTCCATTCCACATTCCATTCCATATTCGATTCCACATTCCATACCATCCCATTCCACATTCCATTCCACTCCATTCCACATTGCATTCCACATTCCATTGCAAATTCCATTCCACATTCCATTCCATTCCGTTCCATTTTCCATTCTACATTCCATTCCATTCCGTTCCACATTCCATTCCATTCCATTCCACATTCTATTCCACATTCCATTCCACATTCCTTGACATATTCCATTCCATTCCATTCCATTCCACATTCTCTTCCACATTCCACTCCACATTCTATTCCATTCCATTCCATATTCCATTCCGTATTCCATTCAATTCAATTCCCCATTCCATTCTATGTTACATTCCACATTCGTTTCCACATTTCATTCCAAGATCCATTTCAATCCATTCCACGTTCTATTCCAAGTTCCATTCCACATTACATTCCACATTGCACTCAACATTCCAATCCATTTAATTCCGCGTTCCATTCCGCGTTCCATTCCTTTCCATTCGACTTTCCTTTCCACATTCCTTTCCTTTTTATTCCATATATCATTCCACATTCAATTCCACATCCCATTCCATATTCCATTCCGTTCCATACCACATTTCATTCAACATTCCATTCCACATTCCATTCCACATTCAAATCCATTTTATTCCATTCCATTCAACATTCCATTCTTCAGTCCTTTCCATGCCATTGCACATTGCATTCCACATTGCATTCCACATTCCATTCCACTTTGCATTCCATTCCATTGCATGTTCCATTCTACATTCCATTCCATTGCATTCCACATTTCATTCCGCATTCCATTCCACATTCCATTACTTTCCATTCCACATGCCATTTCACATTCCATTCCATTCCATTAAACAATGCTTTCCACATTCCATTCCATTCCATTCCACATTCCATTCCACATCCCATTCCAATCCATTCAATTTCAATCCAAATTCCTTTCAATTTCAATCCACTTTCATTTCAATTCCATTCCACATTCCATTCCATTCCATTCCACATTCCATTCCATTCCTTTCCACATTCCATTCCATTTCATTCCATTCCACATTCCATTCCACTTTCCATTCCATTGCATTCTACATTCCATTAAATTCCATTCCATTCAACCTTCCATTCCACTCTACTCCACGATCCATTCCATTCCAATCCACATTCCATTCCATTCCATTCCATATTATATTCCACATTCCATCCCAAATCCCATGCCACGTTCCATTCCATTCCATTCCACATTCCATTTCACATTACATTGCACGTTCCATTCCATTGCATTCCACATTCCATTCCATTCCATTCCACATTCCATTCCACGTTGCATTCCAATCCATTCCGCTTTCCATTCGCATTCCATTGCACATTCCATTTCACATTCCATTCATCGTTCCGTGACATTCCATTCCACGTTCCATTCCATTCCATTGCACGTTCCATTCCACATTCCATTCATTTGCATTCCACGTTCCATTCCACTTTGAATTCCACATTCCATTCCACATTCCATTCCGTTTCATTCCACATTCCGTTCCATATTCCTTTCCACATTCCATTAAAAATTCCATTCCTTTCCATTCCATTCCATTCCACATTCCACTCAACATTCCATTACATTACATTACATATTTCATTCTACATTCCATTCCATTCCATTCCATTCCATTTCAGATTCCATTTCCCATTCCTTTCCCAATTCCATTCCACATTCCATTCTCTTCCATTCCACATTCCATTCCATACCATTCCACATTCAATTCCATATTCCATTCAATTCCATGCCCCTTTCCATTCCACATTCCACTTCATTCAATTCCGTATTCCATTCCACGTTCCATTCCATATTCCATTCCACGTTCCCTTCCATTCCATTCCACATTCCGTTGCACTCCATTCCACATTCCATTCAATTCCATTCCACATTGCATTCTACGTTCCATTCCATTCCATTCCAGGTTCCGTTCCTCGTTCCAATGCACATTCCATTCCACATTCCTTTCCACATTCCATTCCATATTCCCTTCCACATTCCAATCCACATTTCATTCCACGTTCCATTCCAATCCATTCCACGTTCCACTCCAATCCATTCCACGTTCCACTCCACGTTCCATTCCACATTCCATTCCACATTGTCCTCAAAGTTCCATTCCATTCCATTACGTGTTCCATTCCACGTTCCACTCCATTCCATTACCCTTTCCATTCCACATTCCATTCCTGTGCTTTCCACCTTCCATTCCATTTTCAATTCCACATTCCATTCCACATTACTTTCCATTCCATTGCATATTCTATTCTACATTCCATTCCACTCCATTCCACATTCCATTCCACATTCCATTCCACAATCCATTAATTTCCATTCCACATTCCATGCCACATTCCATTCCATTCCATTCCACAATCCATTCCATATTCCATTCCATTCCATTCCACATTCCATTCCACATTCCATTCAATTCCATTCAATTTCATACCACATTCCTTTCCACTTCATTCCACATTCCATTCAATATCGTTCCACATTCCATTACATTCCATTCCAGATTCCATTCCATTCCTTACCACATTCCATTCCATTTCATTCCACATTCCATTCCATTCCATTCCACATACAATTCCACATTCCACTCTATTCCATTCCACTATTCATTCCGTTCAATTCCATTCCACATTCAATTCCACATTCTATTCCATTACCTTGTACATTCCATTCCACTTTCCATTCCATTCCTTTCTACATTGAATTCCATTCCATTCCATTCCATTCCACATTCCACTCCAAATTCCAGGCCACAATCAATTCCTTTCCATTCCACATTCCATTCCTCATTCCAATCCATTCCATTTCACATTCCATTCCATTCTATTTCACGTTCCATTCTATTAAATTCCACATTCCATTCCATGTTCCATTCCAACCCATTCCACTTTCCATTCTACTTTCCAATCCGCATTCCTTTCCTCATTCCATTCATCGTTCCATTCCATTCCATTCCACTTTCCATTCTCACCCATTCAACTTTGCATTTCACATTCCATTCCTTTGCATTCCGCGTTCCATTCCTCATTGAATTCCACATTCCATTCCACAACCCATTCCGTTCCATTCCACATTCCATTCCACAACTCATTCCGTTCCATTCCACATTCCATTCCACATTCCATTCCACAATCCATTCCATTACATTACACATTGCTTTCCACATTCTATTAAAAATTCCATTCCACATTCCATTCCATTCCACATTCCATTCCACAATCCATTCCATTACATTACACATTGCTTTCCACATTCCATTAAAAATTCCATTCCACATTCCATTCCATTCCATTCAATTTTCCATTCTACATTCCATTCCATTCCATTCCACATTCCGTTCCTTTCCATTCCACATTCTATTCCACATTCCATTCCACATTCCACGACACATTCCATTCCCTTCCATTTCACATTCTATTCCACATTCCACTCCACATTCCTTTCCATTCCATTCCACATTCCATTCCATATTCCATTCAGTTCAATTCCCCATTCCATTAAACGTTCCATTCCACATTCCATTCCACGTTGCATTCCAATCCATTGCACGATACATTCCATGTTCCATTCCACATTACATTCCACATTGCACTCAAAGTTCCATTCCATTGAATTCCGCATTCCATTCCACGTTGCATTCCATTCCATTTGACTTTCCATTCCACAATCCATTCCACAATCCATTCCATTCCATTCCATATTATGTTCCACATTGCATTCCCAATCCCATGCCACGTTCCATTCTATTCCATTCCACATTCCATTCCACATTCCATTGCACATTCCATTCAGCTTTCCATTCGACATTCCATTCCATATTCCATTTCACGTTCCATTCATCATTCCGTTCCATTCCATTCCACGTTCCATTCCATTCCACTGCACGTTCCATTTCATATTCCGTTCATTTGCATTCCACGTTACATTCCACATTGAATTCCACATTCCATTCCACATTCCATTCCGTTCCATACCACATTCCATTCCACACTCCATTCAACCTTGCATTCAACATTCCATTCTGTTCCACTGCACATTCCTTTCCACATTCCATTCTGCATACCATTCCACATTCCATTCCACATTAAATTCCTCACTCCATTCCACATCCCATTCCACATTCTATTCGGTTACGTTTCACATTCCTTTCCACATTCCATTCTGCATACCATTCCACATTCCATTCCACATTAAATTCCTCACTCCATTCCACATCCCATTCCACATTCTATTCGGTTACGTTCCACATTCCTTTCCACATTCCATTCCACATTCCATTCCATTTCATTCCACATTCCATTAAACATTCCATTCCATTCCATTTCACATTCCATTCCGTTAAATTCCAGATTCCTTTCCATATTCCATTCCACATTCCATTTCACATTCGTTTCTACCTTACGTTCCACATTCCTTTGCATTCCATTTCACATTTCATTCCATTGCATTCCACATTCAATTTCACATTCCATTCCTTTCCATTCCACATTTCTTTCCACATTCCATTCCATATTCCATTCCTCATTCCGTTCAATATTCCATTCCACATTGCATTCCACTCCGTTTCACATTTCGTTCCACATTGCATTTCATATTCCATTCCATTCCATTCCTCATTCCATTCCATTCCACATTCCATTCCATTCCATTCCACTCCTTTCCATTCCACATTTCATTCAATTCCATTCCCCATTCCATTCCATTCCATTCTGCATTCCATTCTACGATCCATTCCAATGTCCATTCAATTACATTCCACGTTCCATTCCGTATTCCATTCCATTCCATTCCAGTTTCCTTTCCACGTTCCATTCCACATTCCATTCCATTCCATTCCGCATTCCATTTGATTCCATTCCACATTCCATTCCATTCCATTACATTCCACATTCCATTACATGTTCCATTGCATTCTATTGCACTTTCCATTCTACATTGCATTCGACTTTCCCTTCCAAATTCCAATACACATTTCATTTCACTTTCTATTCCACTCCATTTCACAATTCTTTCCACATTCCACTCCATTCCGTTCTATTCCATATTCTACTCCATTCCATTCCACATCACATTCTACATTCCATTCCAATAAATTCTATTCCACATTCCATTCCATTCCATTCCAAATTGCATTCCATTCCAATCCACATCCCATTCCACATTCCATTCCAACTTACATTCCACATTCCATTCCATTCCATTCCACATTCCATTCCATTCAATTCCACATTTCATTCCACATTCCTTTCCTCATTCCATTCCACTCCATTCGATTCCACATTCCATTACATTCCATTCCGCATTCCATTCCATTAAACATTCCATTCCAAATTCCATTCCACATTCCATTCCACGTTGCATTCCATGCCATTAAACATTCCATTCCACTCCATTCCATTCCACATTCCATTCAATTCAATTCCACTTTCCATTCCTTTCCATTGCACATTCCATTCCATTCCAGGTTCCATTCCGTACTGTTCCACTTTCCGTTCCTTCCATTCCACATTCCATTCCACATTCCATTCCACATTCCAGAAAATTGCATTCCATTCCACATTACATTCCATTCCATTAGTCATTCCGTTCCTCATTCCATTCCACTTTCCATTGCGCATTCCATTACATGTTCCATTCCACATTCCATTCCATTCTACGTTCTACTCCATTCCATTCCTCTTTCCATTCGGCATTCCATTCCATTCCACATTCCATGCCATTACATTCCACATTCCATTCCACATTCCATGCCATTCCATTCCATTCCACATTCCATTACATTCCATTCCACGTTCCGTTGCATTCCATTCCACGTTCCATTCCATTCCATTTCACATTCCATTGCATTCCATTCCACGTTAGATTTCACCTTCCATTCCTTTCCATTCCACGTTCCATTACATTCAATTCCACGTTCCTTTCCACATTCCATTGTACTGCATTCCACATTCCATTCCACATTCCAATCTATCCCATTCCATTCCATTTGCCATTACATTCCATTTTATTCCACATTCCATTTCTTTTCATTCCATTCCACATTCCATTCCATTCCATTCCATTCCACGTTGCATTCCATTCCATTCCACATACCATTCCGCATTCCTTTCCATTACATTCCACCTTCATTACAATGTTACATTCTATTCCATTCCACATTCCATTCCATTCGATTCCACATACCATTCCATTCCATTGTAATAAACATTCCATTCCATTCCATTCTAATAAATGTTCCCTTCTATTCTAATAAACTTTCTATTTTTTTTCCATTTCACATTCCATTCATTCCATTCCATTCCCGATTCCACACCATTCCCTTCCATTCCATTCCACAATGCATCCAAATTTCCAGTCCATTCCATTCCACATTCCATTCCATCCATTGCATTCCATATTCTCTTCCCTTCCCTTACACATTCTATTCCACATTACATTGCATTCCTTTCCACAATGCATTGCAGAATCCATGCCATTCCATTCCACATACCGTTCCACATTACGTGCCATTCCATTCCATTCCACATTCCATTCCAATGAATTCCAGAGTCAATACCATTCCATTACACATTCCATTCCATTGCATTCCACGTTCCGTTCCATTCCATTCCAAGTTCCATTCCATTCCATTTCGCGTTTCATTCCATTCCATTCCACTTTCCGTTTCACATTCCATTCTAATCCATTCCACAGTCCTTTCCATTCCATTCCACATTCCATTATACATTCCATTCCGTTCCAATCCACATTCCATTCTACATTCCATTCCATTCCATTCCATACCGCATTCCATTATATTCTTTTCATCAAACCTTCCATTCCGTTGCATGGCATTCTACCATCCATTCCACTACATTCCTTTCCACGTTCCATTCCTCATTCCATTCCTCATTCCATTCCATTCCATTCCATTACACGTTCCATTCTACATTCCATTCCATTCCACATTCCATTCGGTTCCATTCCATTGCATTCCGCATTCCATTTAATTCCATTCCATTCCATTCCAATCCATTCCATTCTACATTCCATTCCATTCCTTTCCACATTCCATTCCACGTTCCATTCCATTCATTAAACATTCCATTCTATTTCCATTTCATTATTCCATTCCATTCCACTCCATTCCACTTTTCGTTCCATTCCATTTCGTATACCATTCCACATTCCATTCCATTCCATTCCACTTTCCGTTCCATTCCGTTCCATTCCAATCCATATTCCATTCCATTTCATTGCATTCCACTTTCCATTCCATTTCCTTCCACATTCCGTTCCACATTCCATTCTTTTCCTTTCCACATGGCATTGCACATTCCATTGCATTCCATTGCACATTCCTTTCCATACCATTCCACGTTGTATTCTACATTCCATTACATTCCATTCCACGTTGCATTCCATTGCATTCCACATTCTTTTCCATTCCATTTCACACTCCATTCAATTCCATTGAATGCCACATTCCATTCCATTCCATTCCACATTCCATTCTACATTCCATTCTACATTCCATTTCATTCCATTCCACATTCCATTCCATTCCATTCCACATTGCATTCCGCATTCCATTTCATTAAATTCCACCTTGCATTCCATTCTATTCTACTGTCCATTGGATTCCATTAAATTACATTTCACATTACATTCTATTCCACTACATTCCAGATTCCATGCCATTCCATTCCACATTCCATTCCTTTCCATTCCACATTCCATTCCACATTCCATTCCATTCCATTCCACATTCCATTGCATTCCATTCCACATTCCATTGCATTCCATTTCACTTTCCATTCTATTTCCATTTCACATTACGTTTCATTCCATTCCTTTCCACATTACATTCCATAACGTTCCATTCCATTCCAGATTGCTTTACGTATTTCATTCCATTCCTTGAGACATTCCATTCAATTCCACATTGAATTCCATTACATTCCACATTCAATTCCAATCCATTCCATATTCCATCCCATTCCACATTCCTTTCTATTCCATTCCATTCCATTCCACATCCCTTTCCATTCCATTCCACATTCCATTCCATTCCATGCCTCATTCCATTCCATTCCACAATCCTTTCCATTCCACTCAATTCCAATCCAGATTACTTTCCATTTCATTCCATTCCATTCAACATTCCTTTCTATTCCATTCCATTCCATTCCACGTTCCATTCCACATTCCATTTCACATTCCTTTCCATTAAATTCAACATTCCATTCCATTCCACATTCCGTTCTATTCCATTCAATTACATTCCACGTTCCATTCCACATTCCATTTCACATTCCATTCCATTCCATTCAACATTCCATTCCATTGCATTCCACATGCCATTCCTCATTCCATTCCTCTTCTTTCCATGTTCCATTCCATCCCTCGTTCCATTCCACGTTCCATTCACTTTCCATTCCACATTCCATTCCTCATTCCATTCCACTTTCCATTCCATTCCATTCCACATTCCATTCCACATTCCAATCCATTCTATTCCACATTTCATTCCACATTCCATTCCATTCCATTCTGCATTCCATTGCACATTCCATTTCACTTTCCATTCCACGTTAAATTCCACATTCCATTCCACTTTCCGTTCCATTACATTCAACATTCCATTCCATTCCTTTCCACATTCCATTCCATTCCATTCCACCTTCCATTCCTCATTCAAATCCATTCCATTCCACATTCCAATGCCCTTCGTTCCAGTTTCCATTCCACATTCCCTTCCATTCCACATTAGATTTCACAATCCTTTCCATACCATTCTACATTCCATTCCATACCATTCCATTCCATTCCACATTAGATTTCACAATCCTTTCCATACCATTCTACATTCCATTCCATACCATTCCGCATTGCATGCCAATCCATTCCACATTCCATTCCACATTCCATGCCATTCCATTCCATTCCACATTCCATTCCATGGCATTCTGCTTTCAATTCCATCACATTTCCACATTCCATTCCATTCCATTCCACATTCCGTTCCATTCCATTCCAATTTCCATTCCATTCCCTTTCACGTTCCATTCCATTCCATTCCAAATTCAATTCCATTCCATTCCACTATCAATTTCACGTTCCATTTCATTCCATTCCAATTTCCATTCCTTTCCATTCTACGTTCCATTCCACATTCCATTCCATTCCATTCCACATTGCATTCCATTCAATTGCATTCCATTCCATATTCCAATACATTGCACTCTATTCCACATTCCATTCCATTGCCTTCCAATCCGCATTCCATTCCGTTCCTTTCCATTCCACATTTCGTTCCACATTCCATTCCATTCCATTCCACATTCCATTACATTTCATTCCATTGCATTCCACATTCCATTGCATTCCATTCCATTCCTTTCCACTTTTGACTCCATTCCTTTCCACATTCCATTCCATTCCATTCCACATTTCATTCCATTCCAATCCACATTGCATTCCATTCCATTAACCATTCCATTCAATTTCCGTATAACATTCCATTGCATTCCATTCCATTCCACTTTCCACTCCATTCCCTTCTATTCCATTCCACATTCCATCCTACTTTCCATTCCATTCCATTTCACATTCTATTCCATTCCATTCCACTTTCCATTCTACATTCCATTCCATTCCATTCCACATTCCATTCCATTCCATCCAACATTCCATTCCTTTCCCGATTCCATTCCATTCCATTCTACGTTCCATTTCATTCCAATCTACATTCCATTCCATTCCATTCCACATTCCATTCCATTCCAAAAAATATTCCATTCTATTTCCACTTCACATTCCATTCCATTCCATACAATTCCACCTTCCATTCCATTCCATTCCATTCCTTTCCACATTCTGTTCCTTTCAATTCCACATTGCTTCCCACATTCCAATCCATTCCATTCCATATTCCATTCCATTCCATTCCACATTCCATTCCATTCCATTCCATTACACTTTCCATTCCGTTCCATTCCATATTCCTTTTCACATTACATGCCATTCCATTCCATTCCACATTCCATTCCATTGCATTGCAGTTTCAATTCCCGTACATTCCACATTCCAGTACATTGCTTTCCGCGTTCCATTCCACATTGCATTCTATTGCATTCCACTTACCATTCCACATTCCATTCCATTCCATTCCATTCCATTCCATTTGGCATGACATTCCATTCTATTCCTCATTCCATTTCTTTTCATTCCATTCCGCATTCCAATCCATTCCATTCCATGTTGCATTCCATTCCATTCCATTCCACATTCCTTTCCATTCCATTCCACATTCCATTCCATTGCTTTCCTTTCAATTCTACATTCAATTCCTTCCATTCCACACTCCATTACATTACTTTCCACTTTCAATACAAAGTTCCATTCCATTCCAATCCACATTCCATTCCATTCGATTCCACATTCCATTCCCTTCCATTCTAATAAATATTCCATTACATTCTAATAAACATTCCATTCTATTTCCATTTCACATTCCATTCCATTCCATTCCATTCCCAATTCCACTCCATTCCCTTCCATTCCATTCCTCATTCCATCCCAATTTCCAGTCCATTCCATTTCACATCCCATTCCATTCCATTCCACATTCCATTCCTCATTCCATTCCAATCCATTCCTCATTCAAAGGCATTGCATTCCATTGCACATTCCGTTCCATTCCTTTCGCTTCCATTCCACATTCCATTCCATTCCATTTCATTCCATATTCCATTCCCTTCTATTAAATAATCTATTCCACAATTCGTTCCATTAATTTCCACATTGCATTGCACATTCCCTGCCATTCCATTCCACATTCCATTCCACCTTCCGTGCCATTACATTCTATATTGCATTCCATTCCATTCCACGTTCCATTCCATTCCATTTCACATTCCGTTCTACATTCCATTCCATTATATTCCACCTTCCATTCCATCCTATTCTAACTTCCATTCCATTCCTTTCAATTGCATTTCACATTCCATTCCATTCCAAATTCCATTCCATTCCATTCCACATTGCATTCCCTTCCATTCCACTTTCCATTCCCTTCGTTTCCACATTGCATTCCACATTCCATTCCACTCCATTCAACGTTCCATTCCATTCCAATTTCCATTCCATTCCATTCCACGTTCCATTCCATTCCACGTTCCATTCCATTCCATTCCACGTTCCATTCCATTCCACGTTCCATTCCATTCCACGTTCCATTCCATTCCATTCCACGTTCCATTCCATTCCACGTTCCATTCCATTCCACGTTCCATTCCATTCTACTTTCCATGCCATTCACATCGACATTCCATTCCACGTTCCACTCCACTTTACATTCCACGTTCCATTCCATTCCATTCCACGTTCCTTTCCTCATTGCATTCCACATTCGTTTCCATTCCGTTACACAATGCTTTCCACATCCCTATCCATATTCGATTCCATTCCATTGCACATTTCATTCCATTCCATTCCACATTCCATTCAATTCTATTCCGTTTCGTTCCTCATTCCATTTCAGCTTCCTTTCCATTCCATTCCACATTCCATTCCACGTTCCACTCCACGTTCCATTCCATGAACCATTCCACGTTCCACTCCAAGTTTTATTCCATTCTGTTCCACATTCCAATCCATTCCATTCCACATTTGATTCCTTTCCTTTCCATATTGCATTCCACATTCCATTCCATCCCATTCCATTCCACATTCCATTCAATTCCATTCCACATTCCTATCCATTCCGTTTCACATTCCATTCCTTTCCATTGCATTCCACATTCCATTCCATTCCATTCCACATTCCATTCAATTACATTTCATTCCTTTCCACAGTCCATTCCATACCATTCCACATTGCATTACAAATTCCATTATACTTTCCATTCCATTCCATTCCACGTTCCATTCCACATTCCATTTCACATTCCATTCAATTCCATTCCACTTTCCATTAAATTCCAATAAGCATTCCATTCCATTCCATTCCATTGCATTCCACATTCCATTCCATTCCATTCCTTTCCACATTCCATTCGAATCCATTCCACATTCCATTCCATTCCATTCCACATTCCATTCCATTCCATTCCACCTTCCATTACGCATTGCATTCCATTTCATTCCACATTCCATTCCATTCCATTCCACATTCCATTCCATTCCAGTCCACGTTGCATTCCATTCCATTAAACATTCCATTCTGTTTCCATTTGAAATTCCATTCCATTCTATTCTGTTCCACATTCCATTCAAATCCGATCCAATCCATTGCACATTCCATCCCAATTTCCATTTCATCCCATTCCACATTGCATTCCATTCCATTCCACCTTCCTTTCCATTCCATTCCATTCCATACATCTTTCAATTTCATTCCACGTTCCCTAAAATATTCCATTACACATTCCATTCCATTCCATTCCACATTCCATTCCATTCCATTCAATATTCCATTCCACATTCATTCCATTCCATTCCAGATTGCATTCCACATTCCATTCCACATTACTTTCCATTCCATTCCACATTGCATTCCATTCCATTTCACACTCCATTTCATTCCATTAAATTCCATTCCATTCCACATTCCATTCTATTTCTTTCCATTCCACATTCCATTCCATTCCATTCCACATTCCATTCCACATTTCATTCCATTCCATTGCAGATTGCATTTCACATTCCATTCCTTTCCATTCCAAATTCCATTCAATTCCATTCCACCTTGAATTCCTCATTCCATTCCATTCCACATTCCATTCAATTCCATCCCACATTCCTATCCAATCCGTTTCACATTCCATTCCTTTACATTGCATTCCACATTGCATTCCATTCCATTCTACATTCCATTCTATTACATTTCATTGCATTCCACAGTCCATTCCATTCCATTCCACATTCCATTCCATTCCTTTTCACATTCCATTGCATTCCATTCCATAAAACAGTACATTCCATTTCATTCCACATTCCATTCCATATTCCATTACAAATTCCATTCCACATTCCATTCCACTACATTCCACAATTCATTGCATTCAACTCCATTGCATTCCACACTCCATTCCATTCCATTCCTTTGCATTCCACATTCCATTCCATTCCATTCCGTTTCATTACACATTCCATTGCATTCCATTCCACATTCCATTACAATCCTTTCTACATTCCATTCCATTCCATTCCACATTCCATTCCACATTCCATACCATTCCATTCCACATTGCATCCCATTTCATTGCACATTTCATAACTCTTCATTCCATTCCTTTCCACATTGCATTCCATTCCATTCCATTTCACATTCCATTCCATTCGATTCCATTCCACATTCCATTCAATTCTAGATTGCATTCCATTCCATTCCACATGCCATTCCATTCCATTTCTCTCCACATTCTATTCGTTTACATTACAAATTCCATTTCATTCTGTTCCAAGTTCCATTCCTCATTCCATTAAAAATTCCGTTCCATTCCAGTGCACGTTCCATTCCATTGCATTCCACTTTCCATTCCACATAGCATTCCCTTCCTTTCCACATTCAATTACATGTTGCATTCCATACCATTCCACTTATCATTCCATTCCATTCTCTTGCATTCTGCATTCCATTGCATTCCACTTCACATTCCATTCCATTCATTTGCCTTCCATTGCAAATTCCATTCCATTCAGTTCCACATTCCATTCCATTACATTCCATTCCCAATTCCATTCCATTCCGTTCCAAATTCCATTAAATTCCATTCTACATTCCTTTCCTTTCTATTCCACATCCCATTACATACCATTCCACATTCCATTCCATTCCATTCCATTCCACTCCACAATGCATTCCGTTCGGTTCCATTCCATTCCACATTGCCTTCCACATCCCATTCTATTCCGTTCCACATTCCATTCCGTTCCATTCCATACCATTCCACATTTCATTCCATTGCATTCCATTCCACATTGCCTTCCGCTTCCCATTCCATTCCATTCCACATTCCATTCCATATTCCATTCCATACCAATCCACATTTCATTCCATATTCCATTCCATTGCATTCCAAATTACATTCCATTCCATTCCATATTCCTTTCCATTCCATTTCACACGCCATTCAATTCCATTACATTCCACATTCCATTGCTTTCCATTCCATATCCCATTCCACTTTCCATTCGACATTCCATTCCATTCCATTCCACATTGCATTCCATTCCTTTACACATTCCATTACACATTCCATTCCACTCTATTACACCTTCCATTCCATTCCATTTAATTGCATTTCACATTCCATTCCATTCTATTCCATTACGTTCCATATTCCATTCCATTACATTCCACATTCCATTCCATTCCACATTCCTGTCCATTCCATTCCACATTCCATACCACATTCCATTCCATTCTATTCCACATTCCTTTGCATTCCATTCCACATTCCTTTCAATTTCCGTTTCACATTCCATTGAATTCCATTCCTTTCCACATTCTATTCCATTGCATTCCATATTCCAGTCCATAATGTTCCATTCCATTCTACGTTTCTTTCCATATTCCATTTCATTGCATTCCACATTACTTTCCATTCCTTTCCACATACCATTCTATTATATTCCACATTCCATTCCAACTCATACCACATTCCAATCCATTCCACATTCAATTCCATTCCACATTCCTTTCCATTCCATTCCCTTCCATTCAAATTCCCATTCCTTTCCATTCCACATTCCATTCCATTCCATTCCACATTCCATTCCATTCCATTCCACATTCCTTTCCATTCCATTCCACGTTCAATTCCACGTTCCATTCCATTCCATTGCAGTTTCCTTTCCACATTGCATTCCATTCCACTCCCTTCCATATTCCATTCCATTCCATTCCACTTTCCATTCCACATTCCATTCCATCCCATTCCACATTGCATTGCACATTCCATTAAATTCCATTCCACTTTCCATTCCATTGCATTCCACACTACATTCCGCATTCCAGTCCTTTCCATTCCACATTCCATTCCACCTTACATTCCATTCCATTCCACTTTCCATTCCATTCCGTACCACTTTCCATTCCACGTTCCATTCCATTCTATTCCAAGTTCCATTTCTTTCCACTTTCCTTTCAATTCCATTCCACTTTCCATTCCTTTCCATTCCACGTTCCATTTCTTTAGATTTCACGTTCCATTCATTCCACGTTCCATTCCATTCGATTCCACTTTCCATTCCTTACTCCACTCCACGTTGCTTTCCGTGTTCCATTCCATGTTCTATTCCATTCCATTACCCGTTCCAATCCTCATTCCATTCCACATTCCATTCCATTCCCTTCCATTCCACTCCACATACTCTTCAATTCCGTTTAATATTCCATTCCACATTCCATTTCATATTCCATTCCACATTCCATTCTGTTTCATTCCATTTTCCATTCCACATTCCATTCCACATTCCTTTTCTTTCCATTCCACATTACAAACCATTCCATTCTATTCCATTAAACATTCCATTCCATTCAATTCCACATTCCATTCCTTTCCATTCCACATTCCATTCCACGTTCCACTCCACATTCCATTCCACTTTACATTCCACGTTCCATTCCACGTTCCATTACACATTTTATTCCATTCCATTTCATATACAATTCCACGATCCATTCCATCCCATTCCACATTAAATACCAAGTTCCATTCCATTCCATTCCACATTCCATTCCATTGCATTGCATTCCACTTTCCATTTCATTCCATTCCATTCCATTTCACATTCCATTCCATTCCGTTCCATTCCATTCCACATACCATTCAGTGTTCCATTCCAGGTTCCATTCCATTCCATTTCACTTTCCATCTCACTTTCCATTCCATTCCATTCCACATTCCACTCCACATTCCATTCCATTCCATTCCACTATCCATTGCATTCCTTTCCACATTCCATTAAACATTCCATTCCATGTTCCATTCCACTCTCCATTCCACGGTCCATTCCATGTTCCAGTCCACGTTCCATTCCTCCTTCCATTCCACATTCCATTCTATTCCATTCCACATTACGTTACACATTATAATCCATTCCATTCCACATTCCATTCCGTTCCAATGAATTCAACATTTCATTCCATTCCATTCCACCTTCCATTCCACATTCCATTTCATCGCTTTTCACATTCCTTTCCATTCCATTTCACATTCCATTTCATTCCATTCCACTTTCCATTCCATTGAATTCCACATTCCATTACCTTATATTCCACATTCCATTCCACATTCCTTTCCACATTCCATTACACGTTCCATCCCACGTTCCATTTCACCATCCATTCCACATTCCATTCCACATTCCATTCCACATTCCATTCCACATTCCATTCCCCGTTCCATTCCACGTTCCATTCAGCGTTCCATTCCATATTCCATTCCATTCCATTCCACTTTCCATTCCATTCCACTGCTCATTGCATTCCGCATTCCATTCCATTCCATTCCACATACCATTCAACGTTCCTTTCTATTCCATTCCACACTCCATTGCACATTCCATTCCATTCCATTTCACATACCATTCCACATTCCATTCCATTCCATTCCACATTCAATTCCACGTTCCATTCCATTCCATTCCACATTCCATTCCATTCCATTCCATATTCCATTCCATTCCATATTCCATTCCATTCCATTCTATTCCATGTTGCATTCCGCATTCCATTCCATTCCATTACAGAGTGCATTCCACATTCCTTTCCATTGCATCCCGCATTCCATTGCGTTCCATTCCGCATTCCATTCCCTTCCAATCCACATTCCATTCCACATTCCATTCCATTACATTCCACATTCCTTTCCACATTCCATTAAATTCCATTCTATTCCACATTCCATTCCATTCCATTCCACATACCATTCCACATTCCAATCCATTCCACATTCCTTTCCACATTCCATTCCATTCGATTCCACATTCCATTCCCTTCCTTTAAACATTCCATTCCATTCCACATTGCCTTTCATTCCTTTCCACCTTCAATTCCAAGTTCCATTAAACTTTCCATTCCACGTTCCATTGCATTCCATTCCACAATCAATTTAACGTTCCATTTGATGTTCCATTCCACGTTCCATTCACCATTTCATTCCATTCCATTTCTTATAGCATTCCATATTACATTCCATTTCCTCCCATTCCACATTCCATTCCACATTGCATTCCATTCCATTCCATTCCATTCCACGTAGCATTCCACGATACATTCGACGTTTCATTCCATTCCTTTCCACATTCCATTGCACATTCCAATCAATTCCTTTCCCTTCCACATTCCATTCCATTCCATTTCACATTTAATTTCAAATTCAAATCCATTTCATTCCATTCCTTTCCAAATTCCATTCCACATTCTAATCCACATTCCATTGCATTCTGAATTCCATTCCACATTCCCTTCCATTCCTTTCCTTTCCATTCCATTTCATTTCTTTCCATGTTACATTCCAGGTTCCATAAAATTCCTTTCCACATTCCATTCCATTCCATTCCACATTCCATTCCACATTCCATTGCACTTCATTCCACCTTCCTTTCCAGATTCCATTCATTTCCATTCCATTGCATTTCACATTCCTTTCCACATTCCATTCCTTTCCATTCCATTCCATTCCACATTCCATTCCACATTCCATTCCATTCGATTCCAAATTCCATTCCATTTCTTTCCACTTTCCATTCCACATTACTTTCCATTCCATTCATTTCCACGAGCCATTTAAATCCAATCCAGATTCCATTCCATGCCATTCCACATTCCATTCAACATTCCATTCTATTCCATTCCATTTCATTCCACATTCCATTACACATTCCATTCTATTCCATTCCACTTTACTTTCCACATTTCATTTCACATTCCATTCCATTCAATTACACATTCCATTCCATATTCCACTCCACGTTCCATTCGATGTTCCATTCCACTTTCTGTTCCACGTTCTATTTCAATCCATTCCACGATCCATGCCATTCCATTCCACATTCCATTCCATTCCACGTATCATTTCACATTCCACTCCACTTTCTATTCCACGTTCTGTTCCATATTCCAACCCTTTCCATTCGACATAGCATTCCACATTCCATTTAATTGCATTCCGATCCCCTCCACATTCCATTCCATTCCATTCCAAATTCCATTCCATTGCATTCCACATTCCATTCCGTTCCATTCCACATTCAATTCCATTCCATTCCACATTCCATTCCATTCCATTCCACATGCCATTCCATTCCATTCCACATTCCATTCCACATTTCATTTGATTCAATTCCACATTCCATTCCATCCCATTCCACATTCCTTTCCACATTTCTTTCCACATTCCAGTCCATTCCATTCCACATTTCAATACATTCCATTCCACATTCCATTCCACCTTCCATTACACTCCGCATTCTATTCCACATTCCATTCGATTCAATTCCACATTCCTTTCCATTCCATTCCACATTACATTCCATTCAATTCCACATTCCATTCCATTCCTCCATTCCACATTCCATTCCATTCCTCCATTCCACACTCCATTCCATTCCTCCATTCCACCTTCCATTCCATTCCGTTCACATTACATTTGATTCCACTCCTTATTACATTCCACATTGCGATTTATTCCACATTCTATTCCATTCCATTCCATTCCATTCCACATTCCATTCCATTGCATTCCACATTCCATTCCACATTCCCTTCCATTCCATTCCACATTCCATTCCATTCCACATTCTATTCCAAATAATATCCGATTCCATTCATCATTCCATTCCACATCGCATTCCATTCAATTCCTCTTTCATTTCCACATTCCATTCCATTCAGTTCCACATTGCATTTCATATTCCATTTCAAATTCCATTCCACATTCCATTCCATTCCATTGCATTCCACATTCCTTTCTATTCCATTCAACATTCCATTCCAATCTATTTAAAATTCTATGCCCTTCCTTTCCAATCCACATTCCATTCCATTCCATTACACATTCCATTCCACATTCTATTCCATTCACATTCCAATCCGCATGCCATTCCATTCCATTCTATATTATATTCCATTCCATTGCACATACCATTCCATTCTGTTCCACATTTCATTCCCTTCCATTCCATTCCACATTCCATTCCTTTCCTTTCCATGTTACATTGCATTCTATTCCACATTCCATTCCATTCCATTCGATTCCAATATCCATTGCATTCCTTTCCACATTCCATTCCATTCCACACTGCATTCCATTCCATTCCAAATTCCATTCCATTCTTTTCCACATTCCATTCCATTCCATTCCACATTCCTTTCCATTCCATTCTGCGTTCCATTCCACATTCCTTTCCACGTTCTATTCCATTCCATTCCACTTTCCATTCTATTCCACTCCACATTCCTTTCCATTCCATTCCTCATTCCGTTTCATTGCATTCCAATCCATTCCATATTCCATAACAAACCACGTTGCATTCCACATTCCATTCCACATTACATTCCACCTTCCATTCTACATTACATTCCGTTCCATTCCACAAACCATTCCACATTCCATTCAATTCCATTCCTCATTAAATTCCACGTTCCATTCAACATTCCAATCCAATCCATTCCACATCCCATTCCATTCTAATCCACATTCCAATCCATTCAATATTCCATTCCACTTTTCATTCCATTCCATTTCACATTCCACTCCACATTGTTTCCATTGTATAACTCATTCCATATTCCATTCTATTCCATTCCACATTCCATTACATTCCATTCCACATTCCATTCCATTTCATTCCACCTTCCATTCCACATTCCATTACATTCCATTCCATGCCATTCCATTCCATACCATTCCATTCCATTCCGCGTTCCATTCCATTCCATTCCACATTTCAATGCATTCCATTCCATTTCATTTCACATTGCATTCCACATTCCATTCCATTCCAACTTCCTTTCCACATTCCATTGCATTCCATTCTGTTTTCCATTCCACGTTCCATAACTTTCCATTCCACATTCCTTTCCACATTCCATTCCATTCTATTCCACTCCATATTCCATTCCATTCCACGGAGTGGAATGTGTAAAGGAATGTGAAATGGAATGGAATCCATTCAACATTCGATTTCATTCCATATTACATTCACTTCCATTCCACATTCCATTCCATTCCATTCCATTCCACATTATATTCCACTTTCCATTCCATGGAGAAGAATGGAATGGAATATGGAATGTAAGGTGTAATGGAATGGAATGGAACGTGGAATGGAACGCGGAATGGAACCTCTAATGTAATGTAGAATGGAATGTGGAATGGAATGGAATGGAATGACTATTGGAAGGTAGAATGGAACGTGGAATGGAATGGAATGGAATGCAGTATGGAATGTGGAATGGAATGGAATGGAATATGGAATGCAGTGTGGTATAGGATGTGGAATGGAACGAAATGGAATGTGGAATGCACATTGGAATGGAATGGAATGGAATGGAATGCAGTATGGAATGTGGAATGGAATGGAATGGAATATGGAATGCAGTGTGGTATAGGATGTGGAATGGAACGAAATGGAATGTGGAATGCACATTGGAATGGAATGGAATGGAATGTTAAATGGAATGTGGAATGTAATATGGAATGGAAAGTGGAAGAGAATGTGGAATGGAATCTGCAATGGAATGTGGAATGGAATGTGGAATGGATCTTGGAATGGAATGGAATAGAATGTGGAATGGAACGTGTAATGGAATGGAATGGAACATGGCATGGAACGTGGAATGGAAACTGGAATAGAATGTGGAATGGAACGTGAAACGGAATGTGCAATGGAATGTGGAATGGAATGAGGAATGGAATGTGGAATGCAATGTGGAATGGAACGTGGAATGGAATCGACTTGAATTTGGAATGGAACTTGGAATGGAATGGAATGGAAATTGGAATAGAAAGTGGAAAGTAATGTGGAATGGAACTTGGAATGTAAAGTACAATGGAATTTGGAATGGAACGTGGAATGCAAAGAAATGGAACGTGGAATGGAATACGCAATGGACTGTCAAATGGAACGTTTAATGCAATGGAATGCAAAGTGGAATGGAAAGTAGAATGCAATGTGGAATTTAGCGTGGAATTGAATGGAATGGATAGTGGAATGGAAACAGGAAAGGAATGAAATGAAATGTCACATGGAATGTGGAATGAAACGTGGAATGGAATTGAATGGAATGTGGAATGGAATGTGGAATGGAATGTGGAATGGAATGGAATGGAGTGCAATGTGGAAAGGAATGTGGAAAGGAATGTGGAATGGAACGGAATGGAATGTTGAATGGAATGTGAAATGGAATGTGGAATGGAATGGAATGGAACGGAATGGATGGTAGAATGGAAGGTGGAATGGAATGTGGAATGGAAAGTGGAATGGAACAGAATGGAACGTGGAATGGGATGGAATGGAATGATGAATGTAACGTGGAACGGAATGGAATGGAACTTGGAATACTACCTGGAATGGAACGTGGAATTGAAATTGGAATGGAACTTGGAATGGAATGTGCAATGGAAAGTGGAATGGAATGTGGAATGGAAAGCAATGTAAACTGGACGGGAATGTGGAATGGAATGGATTGGAATTTTAATGGAAAGTGGAATGGACTGAGGAATGGAACGTGAAATGGAATGTGGAATGGACTGGAATGGAATGTGTAATGCAATTTGGTTTGGAATGTGAAACGGAATGCAAGGCAATGTGGAATGGAATGAGGAATAGAATGGAATGTGGACTGGAATGTAATGGAACGTGGAATGGAATGGAATGGAACGTTTAATGGATTGTGGAATGGATTGTGGAATGGCATGTGAAATGGAACGTGGAATGCACTGTGGAATGGCATGAGAATTGGAATGTGGAATGGATTATAATGGAATGTGGAAGGGAATGTGGAATGGAATGGAAGGCAATGGGGAATGGAATGTGGAATGAAATGTGGAATGGAATGTGAAATGAAATGTAAAGTAATGTGAAATGGAATGTGGAATGGAATGGAATGGAATATAGAATAGAATGTGTAATGTAATGTAATGGAATGTGGAATGGAATGTGCAATGAAATGTAAAGGAATTTGGAATGGAATGTAATGGAATTTAGAATGGAATGTGGAATGGAATGTGGTATAGAATGTTGAATGGAATGGAAGGGTATGGGTAGTGCAATGGAACTTGGAATGGAATGTAATGGAATGTGGAATGCCATATGGAATGTAGCGTGGAATGTAATGTGAGATGAAATGGAATGGTATGTTGAATGCAAAGGAATGGAATGTTGAATGGAATGTGGAATTGTACGGAATGAAATGTGGAATAGAATGTGATGTGGTATGGAATGGACTATGGAATGGAATGGAATGGAATGTGGACTGGTACATGGAATGGAAAGGAATGGAACGTGGAAAGGAATGTGGAATGTAATGTGGTATGGAACGTGGAATGGAACGTAGAATGGAATTGAATGGAATGAGCAATGGAGATTTTAATGGAATGTGGAATGAAATGTGGAGTGGAATGTGGAATGGATCGTGGAATGTAGTGGAATTCAACATGGAATGGAAAGTAAATTGGAAGGTGGAATAGATCGTTGAATTCAATGGAATGGAACATGGAATTGAACGTTGAATGGAATGTGGAACAGAATGGAATGGAATGCGGAATGGAATCTGGAATGTAATGGAAAGGAATGTGGAATGGAATGGAATGGAATGTTGAATGGCATAGAATGGAATATGGAAGGGAATGTGGAATGGAATGTGGAGTGGCACTTGGAATGGAACGGAGTGTAATGTGGAATGGAATGTGAAATTGTACGCAGAATGGAATGCAAAGTGAAATGGAACGTGGAAAGGAATGGAATGGAACGTGGAATGGAACATGGAAAGAACGTGGAATGGAATGGAATGGAAAGTGGAATGGAATGGAATGGAACGTGGTATGGAAAGTGGAATGGAAAGTGGAACAGAATGCACAATGTAATGTGGAATGGAACGTGGAATGGAATGGAACGGAAAGTGGAATGGAACATGGAATGGAATGGTATGGAATATGGAATGGAATGTGGAAAGGAATGTGGAATGGAATGGACTATGGAATGGAATGTGGAATGGAATGTGGAATGCAACGGAATGGAACGTGGAAAGGAATGTGGAATGGAAAGTGGAATGGAAAGTGGAATGGAAAGTGGAATGGAATAGAATGGAATGTTGAAAGGAATGTGGAATGAAATGGAATGCAATGTGGAAAGCAATCTGGAATGGAATGGATTGGAATGTGGAAGGAAAAGTGAAAATGAATGTGGAATGGAATGGAATGGAATGTAGAATGGAATGTGGAATGGAATGGAATGGAATAAGGAAGGGAATGTGGAATGGAATGTGGATTGCAACGTGGAATGAAATGGAATGGAATGTAGAATGGAATACGGAATGGAATGGAATGGATTGTCTAATGAAATGTGCAATGGAATGGAATGTGGAATGCAAAGGGGAATAGCATGTGGAATTGAGTGGAATGGAATTTTGAATGGAATGTGGAACGGAATGGAATGGAATGTGGAAGGGAATGCGGAATGGAATGTGGAATGGAATGGAATGGAATCTGGAATGGAAAGTGGAATGGTATGGAATGGAATGTGTATTGGAATGTGGGGTGGCATGTGGAATACAACAGAATGGAATGTGGAATGGAATGCATTATGGAACGGAAAGGAATGTGGAATGCAGTGAGCAATGGAATGTGGAAAGCAGCGTAGAATGGAATGGAATGGAATGTGGAATGGAACGTGGAATGGAATGGAATGGAAAGTGGAATGGAACGTGGAATGCAATGGAATGGACAGTGGAATGGAATGTCGAAATGTACGTCTAATGGAAAAGAATGGGATGTGGAATGGAATTTAACGGAATGTGGAATTGAAAGGCATGGAACGTGGAATGGGACGTGGAATAGAACACGTATTTCAACATGGCATGGAACGTGGAATGGAATGTCGAATAGAATGGAATGGAAAGTAGAATGGAATGGAATGTACAACGGAATGGAATGGGATGTGGAATGGAAAGGAATGGAACACAAAATGGAACATGGAATGGAATGGAATGGAATGTGGAATTAAATGTGGAATGGAATGGAATGGAATGTGGAATGGAATGGAATGGAATGTGGAATGGAATGGAATGGAATGTGGAATTGAACGGAATCGAATGTGTAATGTAATAGAATGGAAAGTGAATTAGAATGTGGAAAAATATGTGAAATGCAATGTGGAATGGAATGTGGAACTGAATGAAATGGAAAGTGGAAAGGAATGCAATGGAATCTGGAAAGGAATGGAATGGAACTTGGAATGGAACGTGTAATGGATCACGGAATGGAAAGTGGAATTGAATGTGGAATGGAATGGAATGGAATGGAATGTGGTATGAATTGTTGAATGGAATAGAATGGAATATGGAAAGGAATGTGAAATGAAATGCAATGGAATGAGAATGGAATTTGGAATGGAATGGAAAGGAATGTGGAATGGAATGGAATGCAATGGAATGCAATTTGGAATGGAAGGTTATGTGGAATGGAAGGAAAAGGAATGCGGAATGGAACGGAAAGGAATGGAGAATGGATTGTGTAATGGAGTGTGAAATGGAACGGAAAGGAATCTAGAATGGAATGCAGAATGGAATGTGGAACGGAATGGCATGGATTGTTCAAGGGAAAGGAATGGTTTTTAATGTGGAATGGAATGGAATGGAAAGTGGAATGGAACGTGGAATGGATCGTGGGATGCACCAGGAATGGAACGTGGACTGCCCCGTGGAAGGGAATGGAATGGAATGTGGAATGCAATGTGCCATGGAATGGAACGGAAAGTGAAATGGAATGTGAAATGGGAAATGGAATGGAATGCAATGGAATGTGGAAAGGAATGTAAAATGGAATGAATGCAATGTGAAATGGAATGTGGAATGGAATGTGGAATGGAATGTGGAAAGTATCGTTTAATGAAGTGGAATGGAATTGAACGTGTAATGAAATGTGGAATGGAATGGAATGGAATGTGGAATGGAATGAGAAATGGAATCGAATAGAATGTGAAAT
Source organism: Pongo abelii (assembly GCF_028885655.2). Taxonomy (NCBI): domain Eukaryota; kingdom Metazoa; phylum Chordata; class Mammalia; order Primates; family Hominidae; genus Pongo; species Pongo abelii. The sequence goes on from NC_071996.2 coordinate 12,811,391, forward strand.
GGAATGTGGAATGGAATGTGGAATGGAGCGTGGACTGGAAGGTGGAATGCAATGGAACGGAACATGTAATGGAATGTGGAATGGAATGGAATGGAATGTGGAATGGAATGGAATTGAATGCAGAAAGGAATGTGGAAAGGAATGGAAAGGAATGTGAAATGGAAAGAAATGTAAAGTGGAATGGAACGTGGAATGGAATGGAATGGAACGTGGAATGGAACGTGGAATGGAAAGTGGAATGGAACTTGGAAAGGAACGTGGAATGTGGAGTGGAAAGGAATAGAAAGTGGATTGGAAGGGAATTGAATTTGGAATGCAATGGAATGGAATGTGAAATGGAATGTGGAGTGTAATGTGGAATGTATCGTTGAATGAAATGGAATGGAACATGAAATGAAACGAGGAATGGAATGGAATGTATTGTGGAATGGAATGAGAAATGGAATGGAACAGAATGTGAAATGGAATGTGTAATGGAATGTGGAATGGATCGTGGAATGGAAGGTTGAATGCAATGGAATGGAACGTGTTATGAAATCTGGACTGGAATGGAAAGGAATGTGGAGTGGAATGAGAAATGGAATGAAATAGAATGTGGAATGGAATGTGGAATGGATCGTGGAATGGAAGGTGGAATGCAATGGAATGGGACTTGTAATGGAATGTGGAATGGAATGGAATATAAAGTGGAATGGAATGGAATTCAATGCGGAATGGAATGTGGAATTGAACGGAATCGAATGTGTAATGTAATAGAATGGAAAGGAATGTGAAATGGAAAGAAAAGGAATGTGGAATGGCACGTGGAATGGAGTGGAATGGAAAGTGGAATGGAACGTGGAATGGAAAGTGGAATGGAACCTGGAATGGAACGTGGAATGTGGAGTGGAATGGAATAGAATGTGGATTGGAATGGAATGGAATGTGGAAAGGAATGGAATGGAATGGAATGTGGAAAGGAATGGAATGGAAAGGAAAGTGTAATGGAATGGAAAGGAATGGAATCGGGAATGTAATGGAATGGAATGGAATGTGGAATGGAATCGAATGCTGAATGGAATGGAGAAGAATGGAATGTGGAATGGAATGGAATGGAATGGAACGTGGGATAGAATTGAACAGAATGTGGAATGGAATGGAATGGAATGGAATGGAAAGGAAAGTGGAATGGAATGGAATCGAAAGGAATGGAATGTGGGATGGAATGGAAGGAAATGTGCAATAGAATGAATGGAATGTGGAATGAAATGTGGAATTGAACGCGGAATGGAATGGTATGGAAGATGGAATGGAACGTGGAATGGAACGTGGAAAGGAAGGTGGAATGAAATGTGGAATGCGGAATGGGATTGAATGGAATGTGAAATGGAATGGAATGGAATGCGGAATCACATGGAATGGAATGTGGAATGGAATGGAATGGAATGTGGAATTGAATGGAATGGAATAGAAAATTATGTGGAATGGAAGTGAATATAATGTGGACTGGAATTGAATGGAAAGTGGAATGGAATGGAATGGTATATGGAATGGAAAGGAAAGGAAGATGGAATGAAATGAGGAATGGAATGGAATAGAATGGAATGCGGAATAGATTTGAATGGAATGTGGAATAAAATGGAATGGAATGAAATGTGGAAAGCAATATAACGGAATGGAATGGAAAGTGGAATGGATTGGAATGGAAAGTGAAATGGAATGGAATGGAATGTGAAATGGAACAGAATGGAATGTGGGATGGAGTCGGATGGGATGGAATGGAATGTGGAATGTAATGGAATGGAATTTCAAATTGAATGGAAAGAGGAATGGAATGTTTAACAGAATGGAATGAAATGGAAGGGAATGTGGAATGGAATGGAATGTGGAAAGCAGTGGAATGGAATGTGGAATGGAATTGAATGGAATGTGGAATGGAATGGAAAGTGGAATGGAATGTGTAATGGATGGAATGGAACGGAATGTGGAATGCAAAGAAATGTAGAATTTAATTGAATGGAATGTGGAATGGAAAGGAAAGAAATATTCAATGGAAAGTAAAGGAATGTGGAATGGAATGGAATGTGGAACAGAATGGAATGGAATGTCTAATGGATGGAATGCAATACTGCATGTAATGGAATGGAATGTCTAATGGAATGGAGTGGAATGTGGCATGGGGTGTAATGAAGTGTGGAATTTAATGCAATGGAATGTGGAATGGAATGGAATGGAATGTGGAATGGAATGGATTAGAATATGGAATAGAAAGGAATGGAATGCCGAATGGAATTTGGAGTTTAACGGATTGGAATGGAATGGAATGTGGAAAACAATGGAATGGAATGGAATGTGGAATGGAACGGAATGTGGAATGGAACGGAATTTGGAATGGAATGTGAAATGTAAAGGAATGGAATGGAATGGAATGTGGAACGCAATGGAATGGTATGGAAAGCTGAATGTAATGGAATGTGGAATGGAATGGAATGGAATGTGGAATGAAATGGAATGGAATATGGAATGGAATGGAATAGAATTTGGAATGGAATGGAATGGAATGCGGAATTTAATGGAATGTGGATAGCAGTGTGTAATGGAATGGAAAGGAATGGAATGGAATGTGGAAAGCAATGGAACGGAATGAGGAATGCAATTGAATGGAATGTGGAATGGAATGGAATGAAATGTGGAGTGGAATGGAATGCAAAGTGGAGTGGAATGGAATGCAAATTGAAGTGGAATGGAATTCAAAGGGAAATGGAATGGAATGTGGAATGAAATAGAATGGAATGGAATGGAATGGAAAGTGGAATGCAATGGAAAGGAATGCAATGTGGAATTGAATGGAATGGAACGGAAAGTTGAATTAAATGGAATGGAATGGAATGTGGAATTGAATGGAATTGAACGGGGAAAGTAATGTGGAATGGAAAGTGGAATGGAATGTGGAATGGAATGGTAAGGAATGTGGAATGGAATGGAATTAAATGTGGAATAGAATGGAATGGAATGGAATGTGCAAAGTAATGTGGAATTGAATGTGGAATGGAATGGAATGGAAGGGAATGTGGAATGGAAATGAACTTGCAATGGAATGGAATGGAATGTGGATTGGAATGGAATGGAACGGAATGTGGAAAGGAATGGAATGTAAAGGAAATTGAAATGGAATTTGGAATGGAATGTGGAAAGGAATGAAATGGAATGTGGAATGCATAGTGGAATGGAATAGAACGTGGAATGGAATGTGGAATGGAATGTGTAATGGAATGTGGAATTGAATGTGGAATGGAATATGGAATGAAATGTAGCTTGGAATGTGGAATGGAACAGAATTGAATCTCGAATGGAATGGAATGGAATGTGGAATGTAATGTGGAATGGAATATGCAATGAAATGTGGAATGGAACGGAATAGAATGTGGAATTGAATGTGCAATGGAATGTGGAATGGAATGGAAAAGAATGTGGAATGGAATGTAATGGAATGTGTAATGGTATTTGGAATGGAATGGAATGGAATGTTATATGGAATGGAATGCAATGGAATGGAATGTGGAACGGAAAGAACTGTAATGTGAAACGGAATGTGGAATGGAATGTGGAAGGAATGGAATGGTATGTGGAATGGAACGGAATGGAATGGAATGTGGAATGGAATGGATTGGAATGTGGAATGCAATGGAATGGAATGGAAGGTGGAATTGAATGGAATGGAATGGAAAGTTTAATGCAATTGATTGGAGTGGAATGTGCAATTGAATGGAATTGAACGGGGAAAGGAAAGTGGAATGGAAAGTGGAATGGAATGTGGAATTGAATGGAATGGAATGTGGAATAGAATCGAATGGAATGGAATGTGCATTGGAATGTGGAATGGAATGTTGAATGGAATTGAACATGGAACGGAATGGAACAGAATGTGGATTGGAAAAGAATGGAATGGAATCTGGAATGGATTCGAATGGAATGGAAAGTGAAATGAAATTTGGAAAGGAATGTGGAATGGAATGGAATGAAATGGAATGTGGAAAGATATGTGGAAGAGAATGTGAAATGGAAAGGAATGTGGAATGGAATGGAATGGAATGTGGAAAGATATGTGGAAGAGAATGTGGAATGGAAAGGAATGTGGAATGGAATGGAATGGAATATGGAATGGAGCGTGGAATGGAACGTAGAATCAAACGAGGAATGCAACGCGGAATGGAATGGAATGGAATGTGTAATGCAATGTGTGGAATGGAATGTGGAATGGAATGGAAAGGAATATGACATGCAATGTGTAATGGAATGTGGATCGGAATGGAATGGAATGTGGAATGGAATGTAAAACGGAATGGAGTGGAATGTGAAATGTAATGTGGAGTGGAATGTGAAAGCGAATGTGGAATGGAATATGAAAGAGAATGTGGAATGGAATGAGGAACGGAATGTGGAATGGAATGGAATGGAACGTGGAATGGAATGTGGAAAGGAAAGGAATGGAATTGAATGTGGAATGGAATGGAATGGAATTGAATGTAGAATGGAATTGAAAGGTAATTGTAATGGAATGTGAAATGGAAGGTGGAATGCAATGTTGATTGGAATAGAATGGAATGTGGAATGGAATGTGGAATGCAATGTGGAATGGAATGTGGAATTGAATGTGGAAGGGAACATGGAATGGAATGGAAAGGAATGTGGAATAGAATGTGGAATAAAATGTAGAATGGAATGTGGAATGCAATAGAATAGAATGGAATGAGGAATGGAATGTGAAAATGAATGTGGAATGGAATGTGGAATGGAATGTAATTGAATGTGGAATGGAATGGATTTTAATGTGGAAAGGAATGTGGAAGGGAATGCAATGCAATGTGGAAAGGAATGGAATGGAATGTAGAATGGAATGTGGAATGGAAAGGAAAAAAATGTGTAATGGAAAGGAATTTAAAGTGGAATGCATTGGAACGGTATGGAATGTGGAATTGAATGAAAAGGAATCTGCAATGGAATGGATTGGAATGTGGAATGGAATAGAATACAATGTGGAATTGAATGGAATGTAATGTGTGGAGGATTGGAATGGAATGGAATTTGGAATGGAATACAATGGAATAGAATGAAATGGAATGCAATGTGGAATGGAAGATGGAATGGAATGGAATGCAATGGAATGTGGAATGGAATGCAATGGAATTTGGAATGGAATGGAAGGTGGAATGGAACGTGGAATGCAATGTGGAATGGAAAGTGGAATGAAATGTGAAATGGAATTTGGAATGGAACGTGGAATGGAACGGAATGGAATGTGGAATGGAATGTGGAATGGATTGTGGAATGGAACGTGGAATGGAAACTGGAATGGAATGGAAAGGAATATGGAATGGAATGTGGAATGGAACGTGGAAAACAAAGAAGAATGGAATGGAACGACTGTGGAATGGAATGTGCAATAGAATGGAATGGAATGTGGAAGAGAATGTGGAATAGAATGTGGAATAGAATGGAAAGGATTGTGGAATGGGAAGTGGATTGGAATGCAATGGAATGTGGAATTGAAGTGACTGGAATGTGGAATCAAATGTGGACCGGAATGCCAAGGGATGTGGAATGGAATGTGGACTGAAATGGAATGGAATGTGGAATAGAAAGTTGAATGGAATGTGGATTGGAATGGAATATAATGTGAAATGCAATGTGGAATGAAATGGAATGGACTGTGGAATGGATTGTGGAATGGTATGTGGAATGGAATGTGAAATGGAACATAACGTAATGTGGAATTGAATGTAGAATGGAATGTGGAATGGAAAGTGGAATGGAATGGAACGGAACGTGAAATGGAACATGGAATGCAACGTGGAACGGAACGTGGAATGGAAAGTGGAAAAGAAAGTGAAATGGAATGCGCAATGAAATGTGGAATGGATCGTGGAATGGAATGTGCAATGCAATGTGAAGTGTAACGTGGAATAGAATGGAAAGGAACGTGGAAGGTAAAGTGGAATGGAATGGAATAGAACATGGAATTGAATGTGGAATGGAACGTGGAATGGTATGAATGTGAAATGGAATGGAAAGGAATGTGGAATGGAAAGTGGAATGAAATGTGGAATGCAAAGTGGAATTGAATGTGGAATGGAATCTGCAATGGAAAGTTGTGGAATTTGGAAAGGAATGGAATGGAATGTGGAATGGAATTTAATGGAGTGCGGAATGGAAAGTGGAACGGAATGGAACGGAATGTGGAATGGAATGTTGAATGGAATGGAATGTGGAATGGAATAAAATTTAATGGTATGGAATGTGAAATGGAATGGAATGGAATGTGCAGTGGAATCTCGAACGAAATGGAATGAAATGTGGAATTGAACGTGGAATGGAAAGGAATGAAATGTGGAAAGAAATGGAACGGAATGTGGAAATGGAATGTGTAATGGAATGTGGAGTGGAATGGAATGGAACATGGAATGGAATATTGAATGTAATGTGGAATGTAATGTGGAATGGAATGTGGAATGGAATGGAATGAAAGGTGGAATGGAACATGGATTGGAATGTGGAATGGAACTGAAGTAATGTGGAATGCAATGCGGAATGGAACGTGGAAAGGAAAGTGGAACGTAATGGAATGGAATTTGGAATGCAACGTGGAATGGGATGGAACGGAAACTCGACTGGAACGTTAAATGGAACGTGGAATGGAATGTGGAATGGAATGTGGAATGCAATTGAATATAATGTGGAATGGAATGTGGAATGGAATGGAATGGAATGTGGAATGGAATGTGGAATACGATGTAATATAATGTGGAATGGAATGTGGAATGGAATGGCACTGAACGTCGAATGGAATGTGGACTGGAAAGTGGAATGGAACATGGAATGGGATGTGGAATGGAATGTGGAATGGAATGGAAAACAATGTGGAATGGAATGGAATGGAACGTACACTGGAAAGGATAGGAATGTGTAATGGAAACGAATGGAATGTGGAATGCAATGGAATAGTATGGAATGTGGAATGGAATGGAACAGAATGTGGAATCGAATGGAATCGAATGTTGAATGGAATGTGGATTGTAATGGAATGGATTGTGGAATTGATTTTGTAATGGAATGTGGAATGGAATGGAATGGAATGCGGAATGGAATTTGGAAAGGAAAGTGGAATGGAAAGGAATTGAACGTGGAAAGCAATGTGGAATGGAGTGTGGAATGGATTGTGGAAAGGAACGGAATGAAATGTGGAATGGAGTGTGGAATGGAATGTCTAATTTAATGGAATGAAATGTGGAATGGAATGGAATTGAAAGTGGAATAGAATGGAATGGAATGGAATGTGGAAAGGAATGCGGAATTGAATGGATTGGAATGTGGAATGCAATGGAATGGAAGGTGAAATGAAATGTGGAATGGAACGGAATGGAATGTGGAATTCAATGTGGAATGGAATGGAATGGAATGTGGAATGGAATGTGGAATGGAAAGTGGAATGAAATGTGGAATGGAAAGGAATGGAATGTGGAATTGAATGTGGAATGGAATGTGGAATGGAATGTGGAATGGAACGTGGATTGGAATGGAATGGAACGTGGAATGGAATGTGGAATGGAATGGAATGGAATGTGGAATGGAATCGAATGTAAAGTGGAATGGACGTTGAGTTGAATGGAATGAAATGTGGAATGGAATGAAATGGAATGTGGTATAGAATCTGGAACGGAATGGAATGGAATTTGGAATGGAATGATGAATTTAATGTGGAATGGAATGTGGAATGGAACGTGGAATGGAAAGTGGAAAGGAACGTGCAATGGAACGTGCAATAGAATGTGGAATGGAATAGAATGCAATGTGGAATGGAATGGAATGGAATGGAATGGAATGTGTAATGGAATGGAATGGAATGGAATGTGGAATGGAATATTGAATGTAGTGGAATGGAATGGAATGTGGAACTGAAGATGGAATGGAATGGAATGGAATGTGGAATGGAATGTGGAATGGAATGTGGAATGGAATTTGGAATGGATTGTGGAATGGAATGGAATGGAATGTGGATTCGAATGGAATGCAATGGAACGTGGAATGGAAAGTGAAATTGAATAGAATGGAATGTGGAATAGAATGTGGAATGGAATGGAATGGAATGTGGAACGGAATGGAATTGTATGTGGAATGAAATGGAATGGATTATGGAATGGAATGGAATGCAATGGAATGTGAAATTGAATTTGGGATGGAATGGAATGGAATGTGGAGTGGAATTGAATGGAAAGGAATATGGAATTGAATGCAATGAAATAGAATGAAATGTAATGGAATGTGGAATGCACCGTGGAATGGGAGGTGGAATGGAATGGAATGGATTGTGGAATGGAACGTATTGGAAAGTGCAATGGAAAGGAATTGAATGTGTAATGCAATGGAATGGTATGTAATGTGCAATGGAAAGGAAGGTGTAATGGAATGGATTGTAAGGTGGAATAGAATAGAATAGAATGAGGAAAGGAACGGAATGGAATGTGGAGAAGATTGGAATGGAATGGAATATTATGTGAAAAGGAATACAATGGAAAAGAATGAAATGGAATGGAATGTGCAATGGAATGGGCAATGGAATGGAATGCAACGTAATGTGGAATGGAATGGAACATAGAATGGAACGTGGAATGGAACGTGGAATGGAAGGTGGAATGGATCGTGGATTCGAATGTGAAATGGAATTTGGAATGGAAGGTGGAATGGAATGGAATGGAATGCGGAATGGAATGTGGAATGGAACGTGGAATGGAAAGAGGAATGGAAAGGAATGTATTGTGGAATGGAATGTGCAATGGAATAGAATGGTATGGAAGGGATTGTGGAATGGAATGTGCAATGGAATAGAATGGAAAGTGGAATGGAATGTGGAAAAGAATGTGGAATAGAATGGAATGGAGTGTGGAATGGAAAGTGGATTGGAATGGAATGGAAAGTGGAATCGAATGTTCAATGGAATGCAATGAGATGTGGAATGGAATATGAAGTGAAATGGAATTTAATGTGGAATGGAATGTGGAATGGAATGTGGAATGGAATGGAATATAATGAGGAAAGGAATGTGGAATGGAATGTTCTATGGAATGCAGAATGGAATGTGGAATGGAATATGGAATGCAACATAAAGTAATGTGGAATGGAATGTGGAATGGAATGTTGAATGGAAAGGAATGGAGCATTTAATGGAACATGGAATGCAGCGTGCCATGGAACGTGGAATGGAAAGTGGAATGGAACGTGGAATGGAATGTGAAATGGAATGAGGAATGGATCATCAAATGGAATGTGCAATTCAATGTGAAATGGAACGTGGAATACAATGGAATGGAACATGGAATGGAACGAGGAATGGAATGGAATGGAATGCGGAATTGAATGTGGAATGGAACGTGGAATGGAAAGGAATGGATCATGGAATGGAATGTGGAATGCATTGGAAAGGAAATTGGAATGGAATGTGGAATGGAATGTGGAATGGAACGTGGAATGGAACGTGGAATGTAATGGAATAGAACATGGAATGGAATGTGTAATGGAATGTGGAATAGAAAGTTATGGAATGTGGAATGGAATGGAATGGAACGTGGAAAGAAATTTAATGGAATGCAAAATGGAATGTGGAATGGAATGGAATGGAATGTGGAATGGAAGGTGGAATGGAATGAAATTTGGAATAGAATAGAATTTAATGGTATGAAATGTGGAATGGAATGGAATGTAATGTGCAGTGGAATCTGGAAAAGAATGGAATGGAACGTGGATTGGAACACGGAATGGAGCGTGGAATGGAATGTGGAATGGAATGTGCAAAGGTATGCAGAATGGAATGCAGAATGGACCGTGGAAATGAATGGAATGGAATGTCTAATGAAATGTGGATTGGAATGTGGAATGGAACGTGGAATGGAACGTGGAATGGAATGGAATGGAACGTGGAATGGAACGCGGAATGGAAATTGGAACGGAACTCGGAATGGAATGTGCAATGGTATGTGGAATGGAAAGTGGAATGGAATGGGATGCAACGTGGATTCGACCGTGGAATGGAATGCAATGGAAAGTGTAATGGAATGTGGATTGGAATGTGGAATAGAACGTGGAATGGAATGGAACGTGAAATGGAACGTGGAACGGAATGTGGACAGGAATGTTGAATTGGCCTTGGAATGGAATGTGGACAGGAATATGGAATGTAACGTGGAATGGAATGTGGAAGAGAATGTGGAATGCAATCTGGAATGGAATGTGGAAAAGAATGTGTAATTAAACGGAATGGAATGTGAAATGGAACGGAATGGAATGTGGAAAGGAATGGAATAGAATGTGGAATGGAATGTGTAATGAAATGCAATAGAATGTGGAATGGAATGTTGAATTTAATGTGGAATGTAATGTAGAATGGGACGTGGAATGGAAGGTGGAATGGAAAGTGGAATGGAAAGTGGAATGGAACGAGGAATGGAATGTGGAATAGAATGTGGAATGGAATGTAATGGAATCTGTAATGGAATGGAATGGAACGTGGAATGGATAGGAATGGAATGTGGAATGGAACGTGGAATGGAATGGAATGGAATGTGGAATGGAATGCAATGGAATGTGGAAGGGCATGTGGAATGGAATGTCGAATGTAACCAGGAATTGAACGGAATAGAGTGTGGAATAGAATGTGGAATGGAATGTGAAATGGAACGTGGAATGGAACGTGGATTGGAATATAATGGAATGTGGAATGGAATGTGGAATGGAGTGGAATGGAATGTGGAATGGAACGTGAAGTGGAATGGAATGTAATGTGGAATGGAATGAAATGGAATGTGGAATGGAATCTGGAAAGGAATGGAAAGGAATTTGGAATGGAATGTTGAATTTAATGTGGAATGGTAGGTGGAAAGGAATGTGGAATGGAAAGTGGAATGGAACACGCAATGGAGCGTGGAATAGAATGTGGAATGGAATAGAATGGAATGTGGAATGGAATGGAATTCAATGGAATGGAATGGAATGGAATGAGGAAGGGAATGGAATGGATTATCGAATGGAATATAATGGAATCTCGAATGGAATGTTGAATAGAATGGAATGGAATGGAATGTGGAATTGAAGATGGAATGGAATGGAATGGAACGTGGAATAGAATGTGGATAGGAATGTGGAATGGAAATTCTGAATGGATTTTGAAATGGAATTTAATAGAATGTGGAAAGGAATGGAAAGGAATGGAATGTGGAATGGATGGTGGAATTCAATGGAATGGAATGTGGGATGGGATGTGGAATGGAATGGAATGTAATGGAATGTGGAATGGAATGGAATGGTATGTGGTATGGAATGGAAAGGAATGTGCAAAGGAATGTGGAAAGGAGTGGAGTAGAATGTGGAATGGAATGTGGAACGGAATGTGGAATGAAATATGGAATGGAATGGAATGAATTGTGGAATGGAATGGAATGGAAAGGTATGGAATATGGAATGCAATGGAATGGAATGTGGAATTGAACGTGGAAAGGATTGTGGAATGGAACGTGGAATGGAATGTGGAAAGGAAGGTGGAATGCAATGGAATAGAAAGTGGAATGGAATGTGGAATTTAATGGAAAGGAACGTGGAATGGAATGTTGAATGGCACGGAATGGACCTTGTAATGGAATGTGGGATGGAATGGAAAGGAAAGTGGAAAGAATGTGGAATGGAATGTGGAATTGAATGGAGAATGTAATGTGGAATGGAACATGGAATGTAATTGAATGGAATGCGGAATAGAATGGAACGGTTTGTGGAATAGAGTGGAATGGAATGGAATGGGGAATAAAATGGAATGCAATGGAATTTAATGCGGAATGGAATTAAATGGAATGTGAAATGCAATGTAATGTAATGGAATGTGAAATTGAATGGAATGGAATTGAATGTGGAAGGTAATGGAATGGAATGTGGAATGGAATGTAATGGAGAATGGAATGCAATGTGGAATGCAATGTGGAAAGGAATGGGGAATGGATTGGATTGGAATGTGAAATGGAAAGAGGAAAGGAATGTGGCATGAAATGGAATGTAAAGTGGAATGGAATGGAATGGAATGGAATGTGGAATAGTATGGAATGGAATGATATGTGGAATGGAATGTGGAATATAATGGAATGGAATGTGGAATAGAATGGAATGGAAACTGGAACGGAATGGAATGGAATGTGGAAAGGAATGGAATGTGGAGTGGAATGGAATGGAATGTGTGTTAGAATGGAATGGAATTTGTAGTGTAATGGAGTGGAATGGAATGGAAAGTGAAATGGAATGTGGAATGCAATGTGAAAAGGAATGTGGAATGTAATGTGAAATGGAAAGTGGAATGGAATGAAGTGGATCATGGAATGGAGTGGAATGGAACGTGGAATGGAACATGGAATGGAAATTGGAATGGAATGTGGAATGGAATGGACTGGAATGCGGAATGGAATGGGAAATGAAATGTGGAAGGCAATGTGGAATGGAATGGATTAGAATGTGCAGTGGAATGTGGAATGGAATGCAATGGAACGTGGATTGGAATGCAATTCAACGTTGAATGGAATGTCGAACGGAATGTGGAATGGATCGTGCAATGGAAAATGGAATGGAACGTGGAAAGAAATGTGGAATGGAATGGAATGTGGAATGGAAAGTTGAAAGGAATGGAATAGAATGAGGAATGGAATGTGGAATGGAATGGAATGGAATGCTGAATGGAATGGAATGGAATGTGGAAAAGAATATGGAATGGAATGTGGAAGGGAATGTGGAATTGAAGGGAATGGAATGTGGAGTGGAATGGAAAGGAATGTGTAATATAATGGAATGGAATATTTTGGAATGCGGAATTGAATGGAATGGAATGTGGAATGCAATGGAATGGAATGGAATGTAGAATTGAATGGAATGGAACGTGGAATGTAATGGAATAGAATATGGAATAGAATGGAATACAACATGGAATAGAATGTGGAATGGAATTTTGAATGGAATGTGGAAAGTAATTGAATGAAATGTGGAATGTAATAGAATGGAAAGTGGAATAGAATAGAATGGAATGTTATGCGGAATGGAATGTAATGGAATGTGGAATGCAACGGAATGGAATGAAATGTGGAATTAATTGGAATGGAATGTGGAATGTAATGGAATAGAATGTGCAATTGAATGGAAGGCAACGTGGAACGAAATGGAATGTGGAACGGCATGTGGAATGGAATGTTGAATGGAAAGTGGAATGGAAAGGAAAAAATGTGGAATGGAATGTGGAACGGCATGTGGAATGGAATGTGGAATGGAATATGGAATGGAAAGGAAAAAAATGTGGAATGGAATGTTGAATGGAGTGTTGAAAGGAATGGGGAAAGGAATGGAAAGGAATGTGGAATGGAATGTGGAATGGAATGTGCAATACAATGGAGTGGGTTGTGGAATGGAATTGAATGGAATGGTATGGAATATGGAATTGAATGCAATGGAATGTGGAATGGAACGTGGAATAGAATTTGGAATGGAATGTGTAATGGAATGACGAACGCAGTTGAATGGAATTTGGAATGGAATGGAATGGAATGTGGAATTGAATGGAATGGAATGGAACGCAGAATAGAAATAAAAGGAATGGAATCGAATGCAGAATGGATTGAAATGGAATGTGGAAAGCCATGTAATGGAATGGAATGTGAAACGGTATGAAATGGAATGCGGAATGTACTGGAGAGGAATGTGGAATTGAATAGAATGGAAAGTGGAATGGAATGTGTAATGGAATGTGTACTGGAATGTGGAATGGAATGGAATGGAATGTGGAATGGAATTGAATGGAATCTGGAATAGAAAGGAATGGAATGGAATGTGGAATGGAATTGAATGGAATGCAGAATCGAATAGAATGGAATGTGGAATGCAATGTAATGGAATGGAATGTGAAATTAGATGGAATGGAATGTGGAATGGAATGGAATGGAATGTGGAATGGAATGGAATGGAATGTTGATTAGAATGGAATGGAAAGGAATTTGGAATAGAAAGTGGAATTGAATGTGGAATTGAAAGGAAAGGAATGTGGATTAGAATGGAATGGAAAGGAATGTGGAATGGAAAGTGGAATTGAATGTGGAATGAAATGGAATGGAATGTGGATTGGAATGGAATCGCATGTGGAGTGGAATGGAATGGAATGTGAAACGGATTCGAACGTGGAATGGAATGGAGTGGAATGTGTAATGGAATGGAATGGAACGGAATGGAAAGTGAAATGGAATGTCGAATGGACTGTGATATGGAATGTGGAATGATATGTGGAATGGAGTGTTCAACGGAAACTGGAATGGCATGAAATGGAACGTGGAATGAAATAGAATGGATCGTGGAATGGAATGGAAAGTGGAATGGATCATGGAATGGAAAGTGGAATGGAAAGTGGAATGGAATGGAATGGAAAATGGAATGGAATGTGTAATGGAATGGAATGGAAAGTGGAATGGAATGTTGAGTGGAATGTGGAAGGGAATGTGGAATGAAACGAAATGGAATGTGGAATGGAATGAGGAATGTAATGTGGAAAGGAAAGGAATGTAACATGGAATGGTATGTGGAATAAAATGTGGAATGGAAAATGGAATGGAATAGAATGCAATGTGGAATGGAACGTGGTATGGCATGAAGTGGAACATGGAGTTTAAAGCGGAAAGCATCAGGGAATGGAAAGGGGAATGGAATGGAATGTGGAAGGGCACATTTAATGGAATGCAATGGAATGTGGAATGGAATGTGGAATAGAATGAAGAATGGAATGTGGAATGGAATGTAAGGGAATGAGTAATGGAATGCGGTATAGAATGTGAAATGGAATGTGCAGTGAGATGGAATGTGGAATGGAACAGATTGGAATGTGGAAACGAATGTTGAATGCAATGCAATGGAATGTGGCATGGAACGGAATGGAATGTGGAATGAAATGTGGGATGTAATGTGGAATGGAACGGAATGGAATGTGGATTGCAAAGACGAATGGAGTGTGGAATGGAATGTGGAATGGAAAGGAATTGAATGTGCAATGGAATGTGGAATGGAATGAGCAATGGAAAGGAATGGATTTTGGAATGGAATGGAATGGAATAGTATGGAATTTGGAATTGAGTGAAATGGAATGTGGACTGGACCGAGGAAAGAACGTGGAATGGAACATGGAATGGAACATGGAATCGAAGTTGGAATGGAATGCAATGGAACGTGGAACGGAATGTGGAATTGAATGCAATGGTATGTGGAATCGTTTGGCATGTGGAATGGAATAGAATGGAATGGAATGTGGAATTGAAGTTGGAATGGAATGGAATGGAATGTGGAAAGGAAACTGGAATGTAAAGGAGTGGAATGTGGAATGGAAGGTGGGATGAAATGGAATGTGGAATGGAGGAATGAAACGTGGAATGGAACATGGAATGCAATGTGAAATGGAACGTGGAATAGAATGGAATGCATCGTGCAATGGAACGAGAAATGCAATGGAATGGAATGCGGAATTGATAGTGGAATGGAATGTGGAATTGAAAGTAATGGATCATGGAATGGAACGTGGAATGGAATGGAAAAGAATGAGGAATGGAATGTGGAATGGAATGTTGAATGGAATGGAATGGAATTTGCTATAGAATCTGCAATGGAATGGAAAGGACTGTGCCAAGGAATATATAATGGAATTTGGAATGCAATGTGGAATGGAACGCAGTGGAATGTGGAATGGAATGTGGAATGGACTGTGGAACGGAACGTGGAATGAAAAGAGGAATGGAATAGAATGGAAAGCGGAATGGAATGTGAAACAGAATGTGGAATGGAAAGTGGAATGGAATGGAATGGAAACTGGAAAGGAAAGTGGAATGGAATGGAAAGGAAGGTGGAATGCAATGTAGAATGCAAAATGGAATGGAATGTGAAATGGAATGTGGATTTTAATGTGAAATGGAACATGGAATGGAATGTGGAATGGAATGAAATGGAATGCGTAATGGTACGTGGAATGGAATGTGGAATCGAATGGAATAGAATGTGGAATGGAATGTGGAATGGAATGGAATTGAATGTGGAATGGAATGTGCAATGGAATGGAATGGATTGTGCAAAGGAATGTGGAAAGGAATCTGGAAGGGAATGCAATGGTATGCCAAATGGAATGTAGAATGGAATGTGAAATGGAATATGGAAAGAAATGTCGAATGGAATGGAATGGAACGTGGAATGGAATGGAATGTGAAATGGTATATGGAAAGAAATGTCGAATGGAATGGAATGGAACGTGGAATGGAATGGAATGTGATGTGGAATGGAATGTTGAATGGATTGTGGAATAGAATGCAATGGAATGGAATGGAAAAGGAATGTGGAATGGATTGTGGAATGGAACGTGGAATGAAACGTGGAATGGAATGGAATGGAACGTGGAATGGAACGTGGAATGGTAGGTGGAATGGAACGTGAAAGGGAATGAGGAATGCAATGGAAAGGAATGTGGAATGGGATGTGGAAAGGAACGTGAAGTGCAATGTGGAATTGAATGGAATGGAATGTGTAACGGAAAGTGGAATTGAATGGAGTGGAAAGTGGAATGGAACATGGAAAGGAATGGAATGAAACGTGAAATGGAACGTGGAATGTAACATGGAATGGAATGTGGAATGGAATGTGGAATGCAATGTGGAGTGGAATGTGGAATGGAATGTGAAATGGAATGGAATGGAATGTGGAATTGAATGGAATGGAATGTGGAAGAGAATGTGGAACGGAATGTGAAATGTAATGTGGAATGGAATGTCGAAAGTATTTTGGAATGAAACGGAAGGGAATGTGAAATATGTGAATGGACCTTGGAATGGAATGTAGAATGGATTGTGGAATGGAATGAAA
Organism: Pongo abelii; assembly: GCF_028885655.2. Taxonomy (NCBI): domain Eukaryota; kingdom Metazoa; phylum Chordata; class Mammalia; order Primates; family Hominidae; genus Pongo; species Pongo abelii. The sequence goes on from NC_071996.2 coordinate 12,828,323, forward strand.
TAGAATTGTAATAGAATGGAATGGAATGTGAAATGGAATGGAATGGAATGTGTAATGGAAAGTGCAATGGAACGGAATGGAATTTGTAATGGAAAGTGCAATGGAACGGAATGGAATGGGGATTGTAATGGAATGGAATGTGAAATGGAATGTAGAATGCAATGGAATGCAACGTGTAGTGGAATGGATTGGAATATGGAATGCAATGAGGAATGGAATGACGAATGGAATGTGGAATGGACTGTGGAAAGTAATCTGTAATGGAACGGAATGGAATGTGAAATTGTATTGAATGGAATGTGGAATGGAATGTTTAATGGAATGGAATGGAATGTGGAATGGAATGTGGAATGGAATGGAATGGAATGTGGAAAGAAAGGGAATGGAGTGGTATGGAATGTGGATTGGAATGGAATGGAATGTGGAATGGAATGGAATGGAATATGGAATGGAATGTGGAATGGAGCGGAATGGAATGTGGAATGGAATGGAATGGAATGGAATGGTATGCAACGTGGAACGGAATGGAATGGGATGTGGAATGGAATGGGATGGAACGTGGAATGGAACGTGGAATGGAAGGTGTAAGAGAACGTGCAATGGAAAGTGGAATGGAACGCGTAATGTAACATGAAAAGGAAGGTGGAATGGAACGTGGAATTGAATGAATAATAGAATGGAATGGAAAGGGGAATGGAAGGGAATTTAATTGAATGTGGAATGGAATGGATTGGAAAGTGGAATAGAATGGAATAGAACGTGGAATGGAATGGAAAGGAATGGAATGTGCAATGGAATGGAATGGAATGTGGAATTGAATGGAATGGAATATGGAATGGAATGGAATGGAATGAGGAATTGAATGGAATTGAATGTGCACTGGAATGGAATGGAATATGGAATGGAATGGAGTGGAATTGAATAGAATGTGGACTGGAATGGAAAGGAATGGAACGGAATGTGGAATGGAATGGACTGGAATGTAGAATGCAATGGAATGACTTATGGAACAGAATGTAATGGAATGTGGGATGGAATACGGAATGAAATGCGGAAATTTATGTTGAATGGATTGAAAAGGAATGTGTAATAAATTGGAATGGAATGTGGAATGGAATGGAATGGAAAAGAATGTGGACAAGAATGGAATGGAATAAAACTGAATGTGGATTTGAATGGAATGGAACGTGGAAGGGAATGTGCTATGACATGGAAAGTTGTGTGGAATGGAATGGAATGGAATGTGGAATGGAATGGAATGGAATGTGGAATGGAATTTTGAATGGATGGTAGAATGGAATGTGGAATGGAAAGTGGAAAGGAAGGAGGAATGGAATGGAATGTTGAATGTAATTGAATGGAATGTTGGAATGCAACGTGAAATTGAATGGAATTGAATGTGGAATTCAATCTGGAATGGAATGGAATGGGACGAGGAATGGAACGTGGAATGTCACGTGGAATGGAATGGAATGGAATTTGGAATGGAATTTGGAATGCAGTGTGGAAAGGAATGGAATGCAATGTGGAATGGAATGTGAAATGGAATGGGGAATGGAATGGAATGGAATATGGAATGGATCGTGGAATGGAACGTCAAATGGAATGGAATGCAACGTATAATGGAATGTGGAATGGAATGAAATGGAATGTGGAATGGAATGTGGACTGGAATGTGGAATGTAATGGAAGGGAATGTGGAATGGAATGGAATGGAATGTGGAATGGAATTTTGAATGGAATGTGGAATGCAATTTTGAATGGAAGGTGGACTGGAATGGAATGGAATGTGGAATGGAATGCGGAATGGAAGGTGGAACAGACCAGCAGTAATGAGGAAAGGTATGTGTAATGGAATGTGGAAAGGAAAGTGGAACGGAATTTAATGGAAGGTGGAATGGATTGGAATGGAACGTGGAATGGAACGTGGAAAGCAATGTGTAATGGAATGTTTAATGGAATGGAATGGAATGTGGTATGGAATGGAAAGTAATGGGGAATGGAACGAAATGGAATGTGGAAAGGAATGGAATGTAGAATGGAATATGGAATGCAATGTGGAATGGAATGTGGAATGGAAAGTGGAATATAACATAGAATGGAATATGGAATGGAATATGGAATGGAATAGAATAGATGTGGAATGTAATGCTGAATGGAATTGAATGGAAAGCAACGTGGAATGAAAACTAATGGTATGGAGTGTGGAATGGAAACTCATGGAATGGAATGTGGAATTGAAGTTGGAATGGAATGTGGAGATGTATGTGGAATGGAACGTGGAATATATTGTGAAATGGAATGGAGTGGAAAGTGGAATGGAATCGAATGGAATGGAATATCGAATGGAAGGTGGAATTGAATGGAATGGAATGTGGAATGGAATGTGAAATGGAATAGAATGGAATGTGGAATGGAATATGGAATGGAACAGAAAGGAATGTGCAATGAATTGTGGATTGCAATGGAATAAAATGTGGAATGGAATGGAATGAAATGGAATGGAGTGTGGTATGTAATGGAACGTGGAAAGGAAAGGAATGGAATGTGGAATGGAAATGATTGGAAGGTGGAATGGAATGGAATGGTATGGAATGTAGAATGCAATGGAATGGAATGGAATGGAATGGAATGTGCAATGGAATGGAGTGGAATGTGGAATCGAAAGGAATGGAAAGGAATGTGCAATGGAATGCAAAGCAATAGAATGAAGGGAATGGAATGTAGCATGTAATGTGGAATGGAATGTGGAGTAGAATGTGAAGTGGAACGTGGAATAGAATGTGGAATGGAATGGAACGGTATGTGGAATGGAATGTGCAATGGAATGGAATGGAATGTTCAATGGAATGGAATGGAATGTGCAAAGGAATGTGGAATGGAATGCGGAATAGAATCTAATGGAACGTCTAATGGAATGTGGAATGGAATGGAATGTGGAATGAAATGTGGAATGAAATGTGGAATGGAATGGAATGGAATGTTGAATGGAATGTGGAATGGAATGCAATGGAATGTGGAATAGAATGGAATGAAACGTGCAATGGAATGTGAAATGTAATGTGGAATTTAACGGAATTCAATGGGTAATGGTATGTGGAATGGAATGGGTAATGGAATGAGGATTGAAATGGAATGGAATTTTTAATCGAATGGAATGGAATGTTGTATGGAATGTGGAATGGAAAGGAATGGAATGTCAAATGGAATGTGGAATGCCAAGGAATAGAACGTGGAAAGCAATGAGCAATTGAATGGAATGGAATGTGGAATGGAACGTGGAATGGAACGGAATGGAATGTGGAATTGAATGTGGAAGGGAATGTGGAATGGAACGTGGAATGGAACGTGGATTGGAATGTAATGGAACGTGGAATGGAATGTGGAATGGAATGGAATGGAATGTGGAATGGAACGTGGAGGGCAATGGAATGGATTGTGGAATAGAATGAAAAGGTACATGGAATGAAATCTGGAATGGAATGGAATAGAATTTGGATTGGAATGTTGAATTTAATGTGAAATGCAATGTGGAATGTAACGTGGAATAGAAAGTGGAAAGGAAAGTGGAATGGAAAGAGGAATACAATTTAGACTGGAATGTGGAACAGAATGGAAAAGAATGGAATGGAATGGAGTGGAATGTGGAATGGAATGCTGAATGGAAAGGAATGGGAGGGAATGTGAAATTGAAGATGAAATGGAAGGGAATGGAACGTGGAATGGCATGTGGAAAGGATTGTGAAATGGAATGGAATGGAATGTGGAATGATATGGAATGGAATGGAATGTGGAATGAAAGGTTGAATTGAATGGAATGGAAAGTGGAATGGAATCTGTAATGGAATGGAAAGGAATATGGTATTGAATGGAATGGTAAGTGGAATGGAATCCAATGGAATGTGGAATGGAATGGAATGGAATTGAACGGAATGTGGAATAGAATGAAATGGATTGTGTAATGGAATGTGGAATGCAATGGAATGAAATGGAATGGAATGTGGAGTGGAATGGTATGGAATGGAATGGAATGTGGAGTGGAATGGAATGGTATGTGGAATGGAATGGAATGGAATGTGGAATGGAATCTCGAATGGAATGGAATGGTTTGTGGAATGGAGTGGAATGGAATGTGTAATGGAATGGAATTTAATGGAATGTGGAACGGAAAGTTGAATTGAATGGAATGGAAAGTGGAATAGAATGTGGAATGGAATGGAATGGAATGATGAATGGAATGGAATGGAATCGAATGAGGAAATGAATGGAATGGAATGGAATGGAATCGAATGGAATGTGGAATGGAATGGAATGGATTTGAATGGAATTTGGAGTGGATTGCAATGGAATAGAATGAAATGTGGAATGGAATGGAATGGTAAGTGGAATGGAGTGGAATGGAACGTGCAAATGAAGTTGAAATGGAATGGAATAGAATGTGGAAATGAATGTGGAAAAGAGTCGAGTGGAATGTGGAATGGAAACTGGAATGGAATGGAATGGAATGTGGATTGGAATGGATTGTGGAATGGAATGCAATGGATTCTGGAATGGAACGTGGAATGGAACGTGGAATGGAATATGGAATGGAACATGGAATGGGATTTGGAATGGAATGCGGAATGGAATGGAAACGAATGTGGAATGGAATGGAATGAAATGTGGAATGGAATGGAATGGAATTGAATGGAGTGTGGAATGGAAGGGAATGGTATGGAATGGAATGTGGAATCGAAGAAAATGCAACATGCAATGCAAAGGAACGGAAAGTGGAGACGAATATTATCGAATGGAATATGGAATGGAATGCAATGGAATAGAATGAAATGTAATGGAATGTGGAAAGAAAGGCGGAATGGAAGTTGGAATGGAATGGAATGGATTGTGGAATGGAATGGAATGGAATGGAATGTGCAATGGAATGCATTGGAAAGTGGAATGGAATAGAATAGAATGCAGAATGGAATGGAATGGAATATGGAGAGGATTGAAATGGAATGGAATGTGGAATGGAATGAAATGGAATGTGGAAATAAATGGAGTGGAATGTGGAATGGAATCGAATGGATTGTGGAATGGAATGGAATGGAATTGAATGGAATGTGGAATGGAATTGAATGGAGTGGAATGGAATTGAATGTGGAATGGAACGGAGTGGTTATATGTAACATAATGGAATGGAATGTGGAATGGAATGGAATGGAATGGAATGTGGAATTGAAATTGCAATGGAATGCAATGGAATGTGGAAAGGAATGTGGAAAGGAGTGGAGTGAAATGTGGAATGGAAGGTGGAGTGGAATGGAATGGAATGTGCAATGGAGTGGAATGATACGTGCAATGAAACCTGGAATGGAACGTGGAATTGAATTTGGAATGGAACGAGGAATGAAAGGTGGCATGGAATGGAATGGATTGTGGAATGGAATGGAATGGTACGTGCAATGGAAAGGAATGGAAAGTGTAATGCAATGGAGTGGTATGAAATGTTGAATGGAATGGAATGGAATGAAATGGAATGGGCAATGGAATGGATTGGAATGTGGAATGGAATAGAAAAGAATGAGGAAAGGAATGGAATGGAATGTGGAGACGATTGGAATGGAATGGAATGTGGAATGGAATGTGCAAAGGAATGTGGATTGGAACGGAATGGAATGTGGAAATGAATGTGGAATGGAGTGTGGAATGGAATGCAGAATGGAATGTGGAATGGAAGGTGAAATGGAATTTCGGATGGAATGGAATGGAATGTGCAATGGAATGTGAAACGGAATGGAATGGAACGTGGAATGGAAAGGAATGGAATGTGTATTGGAACATAGAGTGGAACGTGGACACTAAAGCGGAATGTAACGTGGAAAGGAATGGAATGGAATGGTAATGAAATGAAATGGAATGTGGAATGGAATGTGGAATGCAATGCAGTACAATGTGGAATGGAATGTGGAATGGAACAGAATGGAATGTTGAATGCAATACGGAATGGACTGTGGAATGGAATATGGAATGGATGGTGAAATGGAATGTAAAATGGAATCTGAAATGAAATGGACAGGATTGTGGAATGGAACGTGAAATGGAATGGAATTCAACGTGGAATTGAACGTGTAATGGAATGCAATGGGATGTGGAAAGCAACGTGGAATGGAACTTGCAATGGAATGCAATGGAACGTGGAAAGGAATGTGGAATGGAATGTGGAAAGGAGTGGAATGGAATGTGGAATGGAACGTGGGATGGAACGGAAAGGAATGGGGAATGCAATGGAATGGAATGTGTTAAGGAATGAGGAACGGAATGTGGAATGGAATGTGAAAAGAAATGTGTAATGGAACGGAATGGAATGTGGAATAGAATGGAATGGAAACTGGATTGGAACGTGGACTAGAAAGTGGAATGGAAAGTGGAATGGAATTTCGAATGGAATGGAATGGAATGAGGAATGTAATGGAAGGGAATGTGGAATGGAATGTGGAATGGACTGGAATGCAATCTGGAATGGAATATGAAATGCAATCTGGAATGTAATGTGTAATGGAATTTGAAATTGAATGTTGAATGGAATGCAGAATGGAATGGAATGAAATGAGGAATGGAATGTGGAATGGAATGTGAAATAGAACGTAATTGATTCTAATTTATTGTGGAATGGACTGTGGAACGCAATGTGGAATGGAAAGTGTAATGGAACGGAATGGAATGTGGAATTTTATGTGGAATGGAATGGAATGGAATATGGAAAGGAACTTGGAATGGTACAAAATACAAAGAGCAATGGAACGTGCAATGGAACGTGGAATGTAACGTAGAATGGAATGTGCAATGGAAAGTGGAAGGCAAAGTGCAATGGAATGTGGAATGAAACGTGGAATGGAATGGAATGGAACATGGAATTGAACGTGGAACGGAATGCAATGCAACGTGGAATGGAATGTGTAATGGAATGTGGAATGGAACGTGGAATGGAATGGAATGGAATGTGGAATGGAATGGAATGGAATTTGGAATGGAATGGATTGGAACTTTGAAGAGAACGTGGAACAAAAAGCAGAATGGAATGTGGAATGTAATGGAATGGAATGTGGAATAGAATGGAATGGAATGTAGTATAGAATTGAAAGGAAAATATTGGAATGCGGAATGGAATGGAATGGAATGTGGAATGCAATGGAAAGGAATGGAATGAGGAATTGAATGGAATGGAATGTGGAATGGAATGGAATGGAATGTGGAAGGGAATGGAATAGAATGTGGAACGTCATGGAACAGATCGTAGAATAGAATGTGGAATGGAATGTGGAATGTATTTGAATGGAATGTGGAATGAAATGGAATGTAATGTAGAATAGAACGGAAAGGAATGAAATGTGGAATAGAATGGAATGCAGTCGAAAGAATACAGAATGGAATGTAATGGAATGTGGAATTAAATAATGGAATGGAAGGTGAAATTGAATGAAATGGAATTTGGAATCGCATGGAATGGAATGTGGAATGGAATGGAATGCAATGTGGAATGGAATATGGAATGGAAAGTGGAATAGAATGGAATGGAACGGAATGAGGAATGGAATGTGGAATGGAATGTGGAATGGAATGGAATGGAATATGGAATGGAATGGAATGGAATGTGAAACGGAATGGAACGTGAAATGGAATGGAATTGAAAGTGTATTGGAATGGAATGCAATGTGTAATGTAATAGAATCTAATGGAATGGAAAGCAAAATTGAATGTGAAATGGAATTTGAAATGGGATGTGGAATGCAACGTGGAATGGAAAGTGTAATGGAGTGAAATGGAATGTGTAATGGAATGAAATGGACCGTGGAGTGGAATGGAATGGAACGTGGAATGGACTAGGGAATGGAATGTGGAATGGAATATCATGAAATGTGGAATGGAATGTGGAATGGATTGGAATGAAACGTGGAATGGAATGAGAAACGGAATGGAATGGAATGAGTTAGGAATGTGGATTGGAATGTCCAATGGACTGTGGAATGAATTGTGGAATGGAAGGTGGAATGGAACAGAATGAAATGTGGAATGGAATGTGTAAAGGAACGTGGAATGGTTTGTGGAATGGAATGTGGAATAGAATGCGGAATGGAATGGAATGGAATGGAATGTGGAATGGAATGGAATGGAACGTGGAATGGAATATGGAATGCAATGGAATGGAATGTGGAATGTAATGTGGAATGGAACGTGGAAAGGAATGTGGAATGGAACGGAATGGAATATGAAATGGAATGTGGACTGAAATGGAATGGAATGTGGAACGGAATGTGGAATAGAGTTTGGAATGGAATGTGGAAAGGAATGTGGAATGGAATGCGGAATGGAATGTGGAAAGGAATGTGGAATGGAAAGGAATGGAATATTGAATGAATGTAGAATGGAGTGTGGAATGGAATGGAGTGCAATGTGGAATGGAATGTGAAATGTCAAATGGAACGTGAAATGGAACGAGGAAAGCAAGGTGGAATGGAATGGAATGAAAAGTGAAATGGAATGTGGAATGGAATGGAATGGAAATTATAATGGATTGTGGGATGCAATGGAATGGAATGTGGAATGGAATGTGAAATGGAACGTGGAATAGAATTTCGAATGGAATGTGGAAAGGAATGTGGAATGTAGTTGAATGGAAAGTGGAATAGAATGGAATGGAATGGAAAGTGGAATAGAAGGGAATGGAATGGAAAGTGGAATAAAAAAGAATGGAATGGAATGGAATCTGGAATAGAATGGAATGGAATATGGAAAGCCATATAATTGAGTGGAATGTGAAATGGAATGGTATGGAATGAGGAATGGAATGCAGTGGAATGTGGAATTGAATGGAATGGAAAGTGGAATGGAATGTGAAATGGAATGTGGAATGGTATCTGGAATGGAATGGAATTGAAAGTGTAATGGAATGGAATGGAATCTGGAATAGAATGGAATGGAATGGAATGAGGAATGGAATTGAATTGAATGCGGAATCAAATAGAATGGAATGTAGAATGCAAAGTAATGGAATGGAATGTGAAATAAGTGGAATGGTATGTGGAATGGAATGGAATGGAATGTGGAATGGAATGGAATGCAATGTGGAATGGAATGGAATGAAATGTGGAATTGAATTGAATGGAATCTGCAATGGAATGTGAAATGGAATGTGGAATGGAATGCTGAATGTATTGTGGAATGGAATGGAATGGTATAGAATATGGAATGGAATGGAATGGAATGTGTAATGGACCGTGGAGAGGAACGTGGAATGGAAAGTGGAAAGTAATGGAATGGAAAGTGGAATGGAATGTGGAATGGAATGGAAGGAAACTTGCAATGGAAAGTGGGATGGAATGGAAGGGAATGTGGAATGCAATGTGGAATGCAATCTTGAATGAAAAGTGGAATGGATTGGAATGGAATGTGGAATGGAATGTAATGGAATGTGAAATGGAATGTGGAATGCAATGTGGAATGGAATGTGCAATGCAACCTAGAATGGAACGTTGAATGGAATGGGATGGAACATGTAATGGAATGTGGAATGGAATGGAATGGAAAGTGCAGTGGATTGTGGAATGGAATGAGGAATGTGGAATGTAATGTAGAATGGTATAGAAAGAAATATGGAATGGATCGTGGAATGGAACGTCAAATGGAATGGAATGGAACGTGTAATGGAATGTGTAGTGGAATGGAATGGAATTTGGAATGGAACGTGGAATTGAATGTGGAATGTAATTGAAAGGAATATGTAATGTGAAATAGAATGTGCAATGGAATGCAATGGAATGTGGAATGGAATGTGGAATGGACTGGAATGGAATGGAATGTGGAATTTGAAAGAAATTGAATGTCGAATGGACTGTGGAATGGAATGTGCAAGGAAACGGAACGAAAGGTGGAATGAAATGTGGATTGGAATGGAAGGGAATGAGGAATGGAACGGAATGGAATGTGGAATGGAATTTAATGGACATTGGAACATGGAATGGAATGGAATGGAATGAAATGGAATGTGGAATGGAACGGAATGTAATGTGGAATGGAATGTGGAAAGGAATGTGGAATGGAATGGAATGAAATGTGGAATGGAATGTGGAATGGAATGGAATGGAAAGTGGAATGGAATGAGAATGGAATGTGGATTGGAATGTAATGGAATGTGGAATGGAATGTGGAATGGAATGGAATGTGGAATAGAATGTGGAATGGAATGTGGAATGGAATGGAATGTGGAATGGAATGTGGAATGAAATGGAATTGGATGTGGAATGACATGTGGAACGGAATGAGTAATGATATGTAATGGAATGTGGAAAGGAATTGAATGGAATGTGGAATGGGATGCAGACGGGAATGGAATGAAAAGTGGAATGAAATGCGTAATGGAATGGAATTTGGAATGGGATGCGGACGGGAATGGAATGAAAAGTGGAATGAAATGTGTAATGGAATGGAATGGAATGTGGAATCAAATGAGGAATGCAATGGAATGGAATGTGGAATGGAATGTTCAATGGAATGTGGAATGGAACGTGAAATGGAATGTGGAATGGAACGCAATGGAATGTGGTATGGAATGTGGAATTAAATATGGGATGGAACGGAATGGAATGTGGAATAGAAAGTGGAATGGAATGTGAAATGGAACCTGGAATTTAATGGAATGGAACGTGTAATGGAACGTGGAATGGAATGGAAAGGAAAGTGGAATGGAAAGGAATGGAAAGTAGAATGGAATGGAAAGGAATGTGGAAAGCAATGTGGAATAGAATGTGTAATGGAATGTGGAATTGAATGGAATGGAATGTGGAATGCAATGTGGAATTGCATATAGAATGGAACGGAATAGTATGTGGAACGGAAGATGGAATGTGGCACAGAACAGAATGGAATGTGCAATGGAAGGTGCAATCAAAAGTGAAATTGAATGGAATGGATTGTGAAATGCAATTGTATGGAATGGTAGGGAATGTGGAATGGAACGTGGATTGGAATGGAATGGAAAGTGGAATTGAACATGGATTGTAAACTGGAAAGGAATGGAATGGAATGTGGAATGGAATAGAATGGAATGTTGAATGAAATGTAATGGAATATGGAATAGAATGAAATGGAATGGAATGTAGAATGGAATGTGGAAGAGAATGTGTAACGGAATGCAATGGAAATGTGGAATGGAATGGAATGGAAGTTGGAATGGAATGGAATGGAATGTGGAATGGAATGTGGAATGGAATGGAATTGTATGTAGAATGGAATGGAATGGAATGTGGAATGGAATGTGGAATGGAATGTGGAATGGAATGGAAGGTGGGATGGAATGGAAGGTGGGATGGAATGGAACAGAATGTGGAATTGAATGTTGAATAGAATGTGGAATGGAATGGAATGGAATGTGAAATGGAATGCAGGATGGAATGCAATGGAATGTGGAATGGAAAGTGGTATGGAACGTGTAATGGAAGGTAGAATGGAATGTGTAATGGAACGTGGAATGAAATGTGCAAAGGAATGTGGAATGGAACGTGGAATGGAATGGAAAGGAACGTGGAATTTAGCCTCCAATTGAATGGAATGCAAAGTGAAATGGAACATGGAACAGAACGTGGAAAGGAATGTGGAATGCAACGTACAATGGAATGGAATGGAACGTGGAATGGAAGGTGGAATGGAATGGAATGGAACGTGGAATGGAATGTGAAGTGGAATGGAATGGAACGTGGAATGGAATGTTGAGTGGAATGGAATGGAATGTGGAATGGAAAGGAAAGGAATGTGTAATGGAAAGGAATGGAACAAGGAAAGGAACATGGAATGGAACGTGGAAACCAACGTGGGATGGAAGCGGGAATGTAATGTGAAATGGAATGGAATGGAACGGAATGTGGAATACAATGGAACGGAATGTGGAATGCAATGGAATGGAGGGGAATGTGGAATGGAATAGAATGGAATGGAATGGAATGCGGAATGCAATGGAATGAAATGTGGAATGGAATGGAATGGAATGGGAAGTGGAACGGAATGGAATGGAATCTAATGGAATTTGGAATAGAATCGAATGGAATGTGGAAGGGAAAGTGCAAAGGAAAGTGGAATGGAATGGAATGGCATATGGAATGGAAAGCGGAGTGGAATCGAATGGAACATGGAATGGAAAGTAGAATGGAATGGAATGGAACGTGTAATGGAAGGTGGAATGGAACCTGGAATGGAATGGGCAATGGGATGTGGAATTGAACGTGGAATGTAATGGAATGGAAAGTGGAATGGGACGTGGAATGTAATGTAATGCAACGGAATGGAATATGGAATGGAATGTGGAATGGACTATGGAATGGAATGTGGAATTTAACAGAATGGAATGTGGAATGGAATTTGCAAAGGAAAGTGGAATGGAATGGAATGGATTGTGGAATGTAACGTGAAATTTTATGGAATAGAACGTGGAATGGAACATGTAATGGAACGTGGAATGGACCGAGCAAGGTAATGAAGAATGGAATGTGGAATGGAATGTGGAATGGAACGGAAAGTTATGGGGAATGGAATGTGCAGTGGAATGTGGAATGGAACGTGGAATGTAATGGAATTGAACGTGGAATGAAACGGAATGGAACGTGGAATGGAAGATTGAATGAAAGGTGGAATGGAAAGGGCAATGGAATGTGGAATGTAAAGTGGAATGTAATGCAATGGAAAGTGGAATGGAACTTGGAATGTAATGGAGTAGAACGTGGAAGGGAATCTGGAATGGAATGTGGAATGGAACCTGGAATGGAACGTGGAATGGAATGGAATGGAATGTATAATGGAATGTGGTATGGAATGGAATGGGATGTAGAATGAAATGCGGAATGGAATGTGTAATGGAATGGAATGGAATGTGGAAAGAATGGAATGGAATGTGGAAAGAATGGAACGGAATGTAGAATGGGATGTGGACTGGAATGGAAAGCAATGTGGAATGGAATGTGGAATGGAATGGAATGCAATGTGGAATGGAATGCAGAATGGAATGGAATGGAATGTGGAATGGAATGGAATGGAATGTAGAGTGGAATGTGGAATGGAATGTGGAATGAAATGTGGAATGGAATGGAATGGAATGTGGAATGGAATGTGGAATGGAAATTGGATTGGAATGGAATGGAATGTCGAATGGAATGTGGAATGGAAAAGAATGGAATGTGGAAAGGAATGTAGAGGGTAATTTGGAATTGAAAGTGGAATGGAATGTAGTGGAATTTCGAATGGATCGTCGAATGAAATGGATTGGAACATGGAATGGAACTTGCAGTGGAAGGTGGAATGGAACGTGCAATGGAATTAGGAATGGAGCGTGGAATGTAACGTGGAATGGAATGGAATGGAACGAGGAATGTAACGTGGAATGGAATGGAATGTGGAGCGGAAAGTGGAATGGAATACAATGGAATGTGGAATGGAATTTGGAAAGGAATGTAATGGAATGTGGAATGGAATGTGGAATAGAATGGAATGGAAAGTGGAATGAAATGTGGAATGGAATGAGAATGTGAAATGGAATGAGAATGTGGAATGGAATGTGGAATGGAAAGGAATGGAACGTGGAATGGGATATGGAATGGAACATGGAATGCGACCTGGAATGGAAAGTGGAATGGAATGTGGAATGGAATGGAATGGAATGTGGAATGGAATGGAATGGAATGTGGAAAGCAATGGAATGGAGTCGAATGTGGAATGAAATGGAATGGAGTGGAATGGAAAGCGGAATTCAATAGAATGGAATTTGGAATGGAATGGAATGGAATGGAATGGAATGGAATGTGGAATGGAATGGAATGCAATGGAATGGAGTGTGGAATTTAATGGAATGGAATATGGAATGGAAAGGATTGGAATGTGGAATGCAATGGAATGGAACGTGGAATGGAAAGTGGAATGGAATGTGCAATGGAATATGGAAAGAATGTGGAATGGAATGGAATGGAATGCGGAATGGAATGGAATGGAATGTGGAATGAAATGGAAAGTGAAATAGAATGTGGATTGGAATGTGAAATGGAATGTGGAATGCAATGAGGAACGAAATGAAATGGAACGTGGAATGTAATGGAATGGAAGGTGGAATGGAATGGAATGTAACGTGGAATGAAATGTGAAATGGAATGGAATGGAATGTGGAAAGCAATGGAATGGAGTCGAATGTGGAATGAAATAGAATGCAGTGGAATGGAATGCGGAATTCAATAGAATGGAATTTGGAATGGAATGGAATGTGGAATGGAATGGAATGCAATGGAATGGAGTGTGGAATTTAATGGAATGGAATATGGAATGGAAAGGATTGGAATGTGGAATGCAATGGAATGGAACGTGGAATGGAAAGTGGAATGGAATGTGTAATGGAAAGTGGAAAGGAATGTGGAATGGAATGGAATGGAATACGGAATGGAATGGAATGGATTGTGGAATGGAATGGAAAGTGAAATAGAATGTGGATTGGAATCTGAAATGGAATGTGGAATGGAATGAGGAACGAAATGAAATGGAACGTGGAATGTAATCAAATGGAAGGTGGAATGGAATGGAATGTAACGTGGAATGAAATGTGGAATGGAACATGGAATGGTAAGTGGAATGGAATCTGGAATGGAATGTGGAATGCAATGGAATGGAATGTGGTATGAAATGTGAAATGAAACTGAACTGAAACTGGAATGGAATCTTTAATGTAATGCAGTGGAATGAGAATGGAATGTGGAATGGTATTAAATGGAATATGGAATGAAATGTGGAATGGAATGGATTGGTACATGGAATGGAATGAGGAATGGAATGCAGAATGGAACAGAATGAAATATGGAAAGGAATGTGTAATGGAATGGGGAACGAAAGGTGGAATGGAAAGTGTAATTGAATGGAATGGAACATGGAATAGAATGTGGCAAGGAATAGAAGGGAAAGTGGAATGAAATGAGGAGTGTAATGGAATGGAATGTCGAACGCAATGGAATGGAATGTGGAATGGCATTTAGAAAGGAACAGAATGTAATATTGAATGGACTTTAACGGAATGTGGTATGGAAAGTGGAATGGAATGTGGAATGCATTGTGGAATGGAATGTGGAATGAAATGTGGATTGGAATGTAGTGGAATGTGCATTGGAATGGACTGGAATGAGAAATGGAATGTGGAACAGAGTTCAATTCAAAGTGGAATGGAACATGCAATGGAATGGAATGGAAGGGAATTTGGAATGGATTGTGAAATGGTATGCAATGGAATGTGGAATGGAATGTGGACTGAAATGCAATGCAAGGAAAATGGAATGTGGAATGGAATGTGGAATGGAATGTGGAATGAAATGGAATTGAATGTGCAATGGAACATGGAATGAAATCGAATGGAACGTGGAATGGAAAGTGGAATGGAATGTGAAATGGAATGTGGAATGGAACAGAATGGAATGTGGAATGTAATGTGGAATGGAGTGTGGAATGGAATTGAATGGACTGTGGAATGGAATGTGACAGGGAATTTAATGGAACGTTTAAAGCAAAGTGGACTGGAATGTGGAATGGATTGTGGAATGGAATGTGGAATGGAACGGAATAGAAGGTTGAATGTAATGTGGAATGGAGTGTGGAATGGATATTAGGATGAAATGCAATGGAATGTGGAGAGGAACGTTGAATGGAATGGAATGGAAAGTGGAATTGAATGTGGAATGGAACTTGGAAAGGAATGGAATGGAATGTGGAATGGAACGTGAAATGCAATAGAATTGAACGTGGAATGGAACATGGAATGGAATATGGTATTGAACGTGGTATACAATGTGGAATGAAATGTGGAATGGAACGGAATGGAATGTGGAATGGAATGTGAAATTGAGTGTGGAATGGAACGTGGAATTGAATGGAATGGAATGGAATGTGGAATGGAATGGAATGGAATGTGGAAAGGAATATTGAATGGAATGTGTAATGGAATGGAATGGATTGAAATATGGAATGAAATGAAGATTGGAAAGGAATAGAATGTGGAATGGAATGGAATGGAATGGAATGTGGAGTGGAATTTAATGGAAATTGGAATGGAACATGGAGTGGAATGCAATAGAATGTGGAATGGAATGCAAGGGAATCTGGAATGGAATGTGGAATGGAATGGAATGAAATGTGGAATGGAAAGTGGATTTGAATGAAATGGAAACAGAAATGGAATGGAATGGACTGCATAATGGAATGTGCAATGGAATGTGGAATGGAATGTGGAATGGAATGTAATGTGGAATGACATGTGAATTGGAATGCAATGGATTGTGTAATGGAATGTGGAACGAAATGCAATGGAACTTGAATGGAACGTGGAATGGAATGTGCAATGGAATGTGGAACGGTCTTCGGAATGGAATGTGGAATGGAATGTGGAATTGAAAGGAATGGAATGTGGAATGGAATGTAAATTGGAGTGCAATGGAATGTGGAATGGAATGTGGAATGAAATACAAAGCAATGAGCCTGGAATGTGGAATAGAAGGTGGAATGGAATGTGGAATGGAATGGAATGGAAAGTGGATTGGAATGCGGAATGGAATATGGAATGGAATGTGGAATGGAATGAAATGGAATGTGGAATGGAATGTGGAATGGAATGTGGAATGGAAAGTAATGGGATGTGGAATGAAATGTGGAATGGAATGTGTAATGGAATTGAAAGGAATTTGGAAAGGACTGGAATGGAATGTGGAATGGAATGGAATGGAATGTGAAATGAAATGTGGAATGGAATGTAGTGAAATGTAAAATGGAATATGGAATGGAAAGGAATGTGGAATTGAATGTGGAATGGAATGTGGAATAGAACGTGAAATGGAATGGAATCTGGAATGCCATGTGAAACGGAATTGAATGGAACGTGGAATGGTATGTGGAATGAATTAGAATGGAATGTGGAATGGAACGTGGAATGGAATGACCAATGGAATGTGGAATGGAATGGAATAGAATGTGGAATATAATGTGGAATGGAATGGAATGGACTGGAATATGGAATGGAACTTGGAATGGAATGTGCAATGGAATGTGGAATAAAGTGGAATACAACAAGGAATGAAATATGGAATGGAAAAGAATGGAATGGAATGGAAAGCGGAATGAAATGGTGTGGAATATGGAATGGAATGGAATATGGAAGGGAATGGAATGGAAAGGAATGCGGAATGGATTGTGGAATGGAATGAAGAGTGGAATGGAAAGTGGAATTGATTGGAATGTGGAATGGAATTTTGAATGGAATGGAATGGAATGCTATGTGGACGGGAATGGAAGGGAATATGGAATGGAATGGAATGTGTAATGGAATGGAATGCAATGTGCAATGGAATGTGGAATGGAATGGAAAGTGGAATGGAATATAGAATGGAATGGAAAGGAAAGTGGTATGGAATGTTGAATGGAATGGAATGGAATGTGGAATGAAACTGATTGGAATGTGGAATGGAAAATGTAATGGTATGGAATGTAATGTGGAATGTAATGTGGAATGGAAGGTGCTATGGAATTGAATGTGGAATGGAATGTCGAATGGAATGTAGAATGAAATGGAATTTAATGCAATGTGGAATGGATTGGAATGGAATGTGGAATGGAATGGAATGGAATGAAATGAAATGGAAAGTGGAATGGAACTTTTAATGGAATGGAATGGAATGTAGAATGGAGAGGAATGGGATGTGGAATGGAATGGAATGGAATGTGGAATGGAATGTGGAATGGAATGAAATTTAATGTGGTATGGAACGGAATGCAATGTGGAATGGAACAAGTAATGGAAAGGAAAGCAAAGTGGAATGGAATGTGGAATGGAATTGAATAGAACGGAAAGGAATGTGGAATGGAATGGAAAGGAATGTGGAATGGAATGGAAAGGAATGTGCAATGGAATGGAATTGAATGGAATGTAATGGAATGGAATGGAATCGAATGGAATGTGGAATGGAATGGAATGGAATGTGGAATGGAATGCGGAATGGAATGGAATAGAACGGAAAAGAATGTGGAATGGAATGGAAAGGAATGTGGAATGGAATGGAATCGAATGGAATGGAATCGAATGGAATGGAATCGAATGGAATGTGGAATGGAATGGAATGGAATGTCGAATAGAATCAAACGGAATGTGGAATGGAATTTGGAATGGAAAGTGTAATGCAGAGGAACGGAAAGCAATGTGGAATGGAATGGAAAGGAAAGTGGAATGGAATGGAATGCAATCTGGAAAAGAATGGAATGGAACCGAATGTGGAATGGATTATGGAATGGAATGGAATGGAGAGTGGAATGGGAAGTGGAATTGATTGGAATGTGGAATGGAATTTGGAATGGAATGGAATGGAATGCTATGTGGACCGGAATGGAAGGGAATATGGAATGGAATGGAATGTGTAATGGAATGGAATGCAATGTGCAATGGAATGTGGAATGGAATGGAAAGTGGAATGGAATATAGAATGGAATGGAAAGGAAAGAGGTATGCAATGTAGAATTGAATGGAATGGAATGTGGAATGAAATTGATTGGAATGTGGAATGGAAAGTGTAATGGTATGGAATGGAATGTGGAATGTAGTGTGGAATGGAACGTGGTATGGAATGTAATGTGGAATGGAATGTCGAATGGAATGTAGAATGAAATGGAAATTAATGCAATGTGGAATGGATTGGAATGGAATGTGGAATGGAATGGAATCGAATGAAATGAAATGGAATGCGGAATGCAACTTTTAATCGAATGGAATGGAATGTAGAATGGAGTGGAATGGGATGTGGAATGGAATGGAATGGAATGTGGAATGGAATGAAAAGTAATGTGGAATGGAATGGAATGCAATGTGGAATGGAACATGTAATGGAATGGAAAGCAAAGTGGAATGGAATGTGGAATGGAATGGAATAGAACGGAAAGGAATGTGGAATGGAATGGAAAGGAATATGGAACGGAATGGAAAGGAATGCGGAATGTAATGTAATGGAATGGAATGGAATGGAATCGAATGGAATGTGAAATGGAATGTAATGGAATGTGGAATGGAATGTGTAATAGAATGGAATACAATGAAAGGAATGTGGAATGGAATAGAAAGTAATGTGGAATGGAATGGAATTGAATGGAATGTAATGGAATCCACTGGAATGTGGAATGGAATGGAATGGAATGTGGAATGGAATCAAATGGAATGTGGAATGGTATTTGGAATGGAAAGTGTAATGCAGAGGAACGGAATGCAATGTGGAATGGAATGGAAAGGAATGTGGAATGGAATGGAATGCAATGTGGAATAGAATGGAATGGAATGTGGAAAGCAATGGAATGCTATCTGGAATGCAATGTGGTAGGGAGTGGAATGGAATGTGTAATGGAATGTGGGATGGAATGGAATGGAATGGAATGTGAAATGGAATGTGGTATGAGATGGAATGAAATGTGGAATGGCATGGAATGGAACATGGAATGGAACGTGGAATGGAAGTTGGAATGGAATGGAATGGAACGTGGAATAGAACGTGGAATGGAAAGTGGAATGGAATGGAAGGTAACCTGGAATGGAACGTGGAATGGAACACAGAATTGAAAGTGGAATGTAACGGAATGGAAAGTGGAATGGAAACTGGAATGGAACGTGGAATGGAACGTGGAATGTAATGGAATATAACGTTGAATGGAATGGAATGGAATGTGGAGTGGAATGGGATGGAATTAGTAATGGAATGGAATGGAATGTTATTTGGAGTGTTATGGAATGGAATGGAATGGAATGTGGAATGGAATGTAGTGGAATGTGGAATGGAATGGAATGGAATGTAGAAAGGAATGGAGTGGAATGTGTAATGGAATTGAATGGAATGGAATGTGTAGTGGAATGGAATTGAAGGGAATGGAATGTGGATTTGAATGAAATGGAAAGTGTAATGGAAACTGGAATGGCAAAGAATGGAATGTGGAATGGAATGTTGAATGGAATGGAATGGAAAGTGGAAAGGAATTGAATGGAATGTGGAATGCAATGCAGAATGGAATGGAAAGCAACGTGGAATGGAATGTGGAATGGAAAGGAATGCCGAATGGAACCGAATGGAATGTGGAATGGAAAGAAACAGATTGTGGAATGGAACGTGGAATGAAATGCAATGGAACGTGGAATGGAAAGTGGAATGGAATGGAACGCAACGTGTAATGGAAGGTAGAATGGAATGCAATGGAACGTGGAATGGAATGTGGAATGTAACGTTGAATGGAAAGTGGAATTCAATGTGGAATGTGGAATGGAATGGAATGGAATGTGGAATGGAATGGAATGGAATGTGGAATGGAATGGATTGTTATGTGGACTGTAATGTGCAATGGAATGGAATGGAATGGAATGAGGAATGGAATGTGGAATGAAATGGAATGGAATGAGGAATGGAATGTGGAATGGAATGGAACGTGGAATGGAATGGAACGGAATGGGAGGTGGAATGGAATGGAATGTGGAATCGAATGGAATGCAATTTGTAATGGATTGGAATAGGATGTTCAATCAAATGCAATGGAGACTGAATGGAATGGAATGGAATGCATATGGACTCGAATGGAATTTATATGAATGTGGAATGGAATGTGGAGTGCAATGCAATGGAATGCAATGTGGAATGGAATGGAATGGAATGTGGAATGCAATGTGGAATGGAATGGAATTTAAAGGAATGTAATGTGGAATGGAATGGAATGGAAAGTGGAATGGAATGGGATGTGGAATGGAATTGAATGGAATGTGGAATGGAATGTCGAATGGAATATAATGGAATGTGGTATTGAGTGGAATGGAATGTGAAATACATTGTGGAATGGTATGTGGAAAGGAAGGTTGTGAAATTTGGAATGCAACGTGGAATATAATGGAATGGAATTTGGAATGGAATGTGAAATGGAATGGCATGGAAAGTGGAATGGGAAGTGGAATGGAATGCAATGGAATGCGGAATGCAATGCAATGCAATGCAATGTGGAATGGAATGGAATGGAATATGGAATGGAATGGAATGGAATGTGGAATGGACTGGAATTGAACAAGGAATGGAACGTGGGATGGAACGTGGAATGGAAAGTGAAATGGAACGTGGAAAGGAACGTGGGTTGGAACGTGGAATGTAACGTGGAATGGAATGTGGAAGTTAATGGAATGGAAGGTGGAATGGAATGGATTGGAATGTGGAATGCAACGGAAGGGAATTGAGTGGGAAGAAGAATGAAAAGGATTGGAATGTGGAATGCAATGGAACGGAATTGAATAGAGTATGGAATGGAATGGATTGGAATGTAGAGTGGAAAGTGGAATGGAATGGAATGTGGAATTGAATAGAATAGAGTGGAATTGAAAGTGAAATGGAATGGAATGGAATGTGGAATGGAATGCGGAATGAAAGAAAAGAAGAATGAAAAATCGAATTGAATGTGGAATGGAATTAGAAATTGGAATTCAATGTGGAATGAAATGGAATGGAATGTGGAAGGAACTGGAATTGAACATGGAATGGAACATGGGATGGAAAATGGAATGGAACGTGGAATGGAAAGTGGAAAGGAATGGAATCTGGAATGGAATTCAATGGAATTTGGAATGGAATGGAATGGAATGAGGAACGCAATGGAAAGGAATTTGGAAAGGAAAGTGGAATGGAATGGAATGGAATGTGGAAGGGAATGGAATGTATTGCGGAATGGAATTGAAAGGAGTGGAAGGTGGAATGGAATGGAATTCAAATGAATGCAATGGAAGGTGGAGTGGAATACAACGGAATGTGAAAGGGAATGGATTGGAATGTGGAATGGAATGGAATTGAATTGAATGCGGAAAGGAATGCAATGGAAAGGAATGGAACGTGGAGTGGAATGGATTGGAATGTGGAATGGAATGTGGAATGGAATGTGGAGTGGAAAGGAATGTAATGTGGAATGGAAAGGATTGGAATGTGGAATGGAATTGAATGGAATATGTGATGCAATGGAATGGTATGGAATGTGGAATGGAATGGAATGGAATGGAATGTTGAATGGAATGGAAAGCAATGTGGAATGGAACGTGGAATGGAATGGATTGGAAAAGAATGGAATGGAATTTGAAATGCAATGAGTGGAATGTGGAATGGAACGTGGAAGAGTATGAGGAATGGAACGGAATGAAACGTGGAATGGAATGTGGAATGGAATGAAATGGAACGTGGAATGGAATGTGGAATGGGACGTGGATTGGAACATCGAATGGAACGTGGAAAGATATGAGGAATGCAAAGTGGTATGGAACGTGGAATGGAACGTGGAATGGAATGTGAAATGGAACGTGGAATGGAATGTCGTATGGAACGTGGATTGGAACGTGGAATGGAAAGTGGAATGGAAGGTGGAATGGAATGGGATGCAAAGTGGAATGGAATGGAAAGTGGAATGGAATGGAATGGAATGGAATGTGGAATGGAATGTGGCATAGAATGAATGAAATGTGGAATGGAATGTAGAATGGAATGGAATGAAATGTGGAATGGAACGTGGAATGGAATGTGGAATGGAATGGAATGGAATGTGGAAAGGAATGGAATTGAAGGTCGAATGGAATGTGTAATGAAATAGAATGGAAACTGCAATGGAATGGAATGGAATGTGGAATGCAATGTGGAATGTAATGGAATGCGGAATGCAGTGTGGAATGGATTGGAATGGAACATGGAAAGCAATGTGCAATGGAGTGCGCAATGGAATTTAATGGAATCTGGAATGGAATGTGGAATGGAGTGCAACGGAAGGTCGAATGGAATGTGAAATGAAATGGAATAGAATGTGGAATGAATTGGAATGGATTGTGGAATGGAATGGAACGTGGAATGCAATGTGGAATGGAACGGAATCTAATGTGGAATGGAACTTGGAATGGAATGTGCAATGGAATGTGAAACGGAATAGAATGTGGAATGCAATGTTGAAGGGAACGTGGAATGGAATGGAATGTGGAATGGATTGTTTAATGGAATGTGGAATGGAATGGATTGTGGAATGGATTGTGTAATGGAATGTGGAATGGAAAGTGGAATGGAATAG
The DNA here is from genome assembly GCF_028885655.2 of Pongo abelii. Classification (NCBI taxonomy): domain Eukaryota; kingdom Metazoa; phylum Chordata; class Mammalia; order Primates; family Hominidae; genus Pongo; species Pongo abelii. The sequence continues at coordinate 12,851,459 of NC_071996.2, forward strand.
AGTGGAATATGGAATGGAATGTGGAATGGAATGGAATGGAATGTGGAATGGAATGTGGAATTCAATGGAATGGAATGTGCAATGGAATGTGCAATGGAATGCAGAATGGAATGGAATGGAATGTGTAATGGAATGTGGAATGGAATGTGGAATGGAAGGTGGAATGGAATGTGGAATGGAACATGGAATGAAATGTGGAATGGAAATGATTGGAACCTGGAATAGACCGTGGAATGTTACTTGGAATGGAACGTGGAATGGAAGTGGAATGCAAAGTGGAATTGAAAGCAGAGGAACGTGGAATTGAACGGGGAATTAAAAGTGAAAGGGAATGGAATGTGGAATGTCATGGAACAGAATATGGAATGGAAAGTGCAATGGAATTGAAAGGAATGGAATGTGGCATAGAATGGAATTGTTGGAATATGGAATAGAATGGAATGTGGAATTGAATGGAATGGAATGTGGAATGTAGAGGAATGGAATGTGGAATGGAATTTGGAATGAAATGGAATGCAAAGAGGAATGAAATGGAATGGAATGTGGAATGAAACTGAATGAAATGCGGAATGGAAAGGAATGGAATGGAATCTGGAATAGAATAAATGGAATGTGGAATGGAATGTGGAATGGAATGCATAATGGAATGCAATGCAATGTTGAATGGAACGTGGAATGGAATGTGTAATGGAAAGTGGAATGAAATGTGGAATTGAATCGAATTGAAGGTCGAATGGAATGAGGAATGAAATGGAGTGGAAAGTGGAATGGAATGGAATGGAATGTGGAATGCAAAGTGGAATGAAATGGAATTTGGAATGCAATGTGGAATGGAATGGAATGGAATGTGGCATGGAATGTGGAATGGAATGCAATGTGGAATGGAAATGAAAGGAATGTGAAATGCAATGTCGAATGGAGTGGAATCGAATGTGGAACGCAATGATGGAATGGAATGAAATGCAGTATGAAATGGAATGGAAGGTGGAAAGGAAAGTAATGGAATGGAATGTTGAAAGGAATGGAATGGAATGCTGAAGGGAATGGAATGGAATGTAGAAGGAAATGTGGAATGGAATGGAATGCAATGTGGAATGGAATGTGGAATGGAATGAAATGTGGAATGGAATGGATTGTGGAATGGAATGGAATGGAATGTTGAATGGACTGGAATGCAGTGTGGAATGGCACGGAATGGAATATAGAATGCAATGTGGAATGGAATGTGGAATCAAATAAAATGTGGAATGGAATGGAATGGAATGTGGTATGGAATGGAAAGAAATGGAATGTGGAATGGAATGTGGAATGGATTGGAGTGGAATGTGGAATGGAATGGAATGGAATGGAATGTTGAATGGAATAGAAAGCAATGTGGAATGGAACGTGGAATGGAATGGATTGGAAAAGAATGGAATGGAATTTGAAATGCAATGAGTGGAATGTGGAATGGAACATGGAAGAGTATGAGGAATGGAACGGAATGAAACGTGGAATGGAATGTGGAATGGAATGAAATGGAACGTGGAATGGAATGTGGAATGGAACGCGGATTGGAACATCGAATGGAACGTGGAAAGATATGAGGAATGCAAAGTGGTATGGAACGTGGAATGGAACGTGGAATGGAATGTGAAATGGAACGTGGAATGGAATGTCGTATGGAACGTGGATTGGAACGTGGAATGGAAAGTGGAATGGAAGGTGGAATGGAATGGGATGCAAAGTGGAATGGAATGGAAAGTGGAATGGAATGGAATGGAATGGAATGTGGAATGGAATGTGGCATAGAATGAATGAAATGTGGAATGGAATGTAGAATGGAATGGAATGAAATGTGGAATGGAACGTGGAATGGAATGTGGAATGGAATGGAATGGAATGTGGAAAGGAATGGAATTGAAGGTCGAATGGAATGTGTAATGAAATAGAATGGAAACTGCAATGGAATGGAATGGAATGTGGAATGCAATGTGGAATGTAATGGAATGCGGAATGCAGTGTGGAATGGATTGGAATGGAACATGGAAAGCAATGTGCAATGGAGTGCGCAATGGAATTTAATGGAATCTGGAATGGAATGTGGAATGGAGTGCAACGGAAGGTCGAATGGAATGTGAAATGAAATGGAATAGAATGTGGAATGAATTGGAATGGATTGTGGAATGGAATGGAACGTGGAATGCAATGTGGAATGGAACGGAATCTAATGTGGAATGGAACTTGGAATGGAATGTGCAATGGAATGTGAAACGGAATAGAATGTGGAATGCAATGTTGAAGGGAACGTGGAATGGAATGGAATGTGGAATGGATTGTTTAATGGAATGTGGAATGGAATGGATTGTGGAATGGATTGTGTAATGGAATGTGGAATGGAAAGTGGAATGGAATAGAGTGGAATATGGAATGGAATGTGGAATGGAATGGAATGGAATGTGGAATGGAATGTGGAATTCAATGGAATGGAATGTGCAATGGAATGTGCAATGGAATGCAGAATGGATGGAATGGAATGTGTAATGGAATGTGGAATGGAATGTGGAATGGAAGGTGGAATGGAATGTGGAATGGAACATGGAATGAAATGTGGAATGGAAATGATTGGAACCTGGAATAGACCGTGGAATGTTACTTGGAATGGAACGTGGAATGGAAGTGGAATGCAAAGTGGAATTGAAAGCAGAGGAACGTGGAATTGAACGGGGAATTAAAAGTGAAAGGGAATGGAATGTGGAATGTCATGGAACAGAATATGGAATGGAAAGTGCAATGGAATTGAAAGGAATGGAATGTGGCATAGAATGGAATTGTTGGAATATGGAATAGAATGGAATGTGGAATTGAATGGAATGGAATGTGGAATGTAGAGGAATGGAATGTGGAATGGAATTTGGAATGAAATGGAATGCAAAGAGGAATGAAATGGAATGGAATGTGGAATGAAACTGAATGAAATGCGGAATGGAAAGGAATGGAATGGAATCTGGAATAGAATAAATGGAATGTGGAATGGAATGTGGAATGGAATGCATAATGGAATGCAATGCAATGTTGAATGGAACGTGGAATGGAATGTGTAATGGAAAGTGGAATGAAATGTGGAATTGAATCGAATTGAAGGTCGAATGGAATGAGGAATGAAATGGAGTGGAAAGTGGAATGGAATGGAATGGAATGTGGAATGCAAAGTGGAATGAAATGGAATTTGGAATGCAATGTGGAATGGAATGGAATGGAATGTGGCATGGAATGTGGAATGGAATGCAATGTGGAATGGAAATGAAAGGAATGTGAAATGCAATGTCGAATGGAGTGGAATCGAATGTGGAACGCAATGATGGAATGGAATGAAATGCAGTATGAAATGGAATGGAAGGTGGAAAGGAAAGTAATGGAATGGAATGTTGAAAGGAATGGAATGGAATGCTGAAGGGAATGGAATGGAATGTAGAAGGAAATGTGGAATGGAATGGAATGCAATGTGGAATGGAATGTGGAATGGAATGAAATGTGGAATGGAATGGATTGTGGAATGGAATGGAATGGAATGTTGAATGGACTGGAATGCAGTGTGGAATGGCACGGAATGGAATATAGAATGCAATGTGGAATGGAATGTGGAATCAAATAAAATGTGGAATGGAATGGAATGGAATGTGGTATGGAATGGAAAGAAATGGAATGTGGAATGGAATGTGGAATGGATTGGAGTGGAATGTGGAATGGAAGGTGTAGTGGAATAGAATGCAATGTAGAATGGATGGGAATGTAATGGAAAGGAACGTGGAATGGAATGCAATGGAGTGTGAAATGGAATGGAATGATAGGTGGAATGCAAAGTGGAAAATAATGGAATGAAATGTGGAAGGGAATGTGGAATGGAAAGGAAAGGAATGTGTAATGGAATGTGGAATGGAATGGAAAAGAATGCGGAATGGAACATTGAATGGACGGTGGAATGGAATGGAATGGAACGTGGAATTGAACATGAAATGGAAAGTGTAATGGAATGTGGAACGTGGAATGGAAAGTGGAACAGAACATTGAATGTAAGAGATTGGAACTTGGAACTGAACGCGGAATGGAATGCAGAATGGAACGCGGAATTGAACGTGGAATGGAACATGAAAGGAATGTGGAATGGAATGGAATGGAATGTGGAATGACATGGAATGGAATGGAACAAGGACTGGTACGGAATGGAATGGATCGGAAGGTGGAATGGAATGGAATGGAATGTGGAATAGAATGCAATGTGGAATGGAACACAATGGAAGGCAATGTTTAATGGAATGGAATGGAATGTGGAATGGAAAAGAATTGAATGTGGGATGGAACGGAATGTAGTGGAAGGATTAATGGAATTCAATATCATGTGGAAAGTAACGTGGAATGGAATGGATTGTAAAGTTGAATGGAACGAGAATGGAATGTGGAATGGAAAGTGGAACGGAATGGAATGTGGAATGGAATGCGGAATGGAACGTGGAATGGAATGGAAATTGGAATGGATTGTGGAATGGAATGGAATGGAATGTGGAATGGAATGGAATGGATAGTGGAATGGAATGGAATGGAATGTGGAATGGATTGCAATGGAATGGAAGATGAAATGGAATGTGGAATGAAATGGAATGGAAAGTGGAACGGAATCGAATGGAATGTGGAATGGAATGGAATGCCATGTGGAAAGGAATGGAATGGAATGTGGAATTCAATGGAATGGAATGTGGAATGAAAAGTGGAATGGAAAGGAATGCAATGTGGAGTGGAATGTGGATTGGAATGGAATGGAATGGAATGGAACGTGGAATGGAATGAAATGTAATGTGGAATGGAATTGAATATAATGGAATGTGGAATGGAATGAAATGTAATGGATCATGGAAAGGAACATAGAATGGATTGCGGAATTTAATGGCATGTGGAATGCATTGTGTAATGGAATGTGGAATGGAATTGGGAATGGAAGGGAATGGAATGTGGAATGGAATGTTGAATGATATGGAATGGAATGTGGAATGGAATAGAATGGAATGTGGAATGGAACGTGGAATGAAATGGAATGGAATGTGGAATGGAATGGGAAGGAACGTTGAATGAAATGTGGAATGGAATGGAATACGGAATGGAATGGTATGAAATGTGGAATGGAATGGAATGCAATGGAATGTGGAGTGCAATGGGGTGGAATGTGGAATACAACGTGGAAAGGAATGGAATTGAATGTGGAATGGAATGGAATCGAATGTGGAATGGAATATGAAATGGATTGGAATGAAATGTGGCATGGAATGTGGAATGTAACGTGGAATGGAAAGTGGAATGGAAACTGCAATCGAACGTGAAATGGAATGGGAATCAAATATAGAATGGAATGGAAGGGAATATAATGTAATGTGAAATGGACTGGAATGGAATGTGGAATGGAATATGTAATGGAGTGGAATGGAACGTGGAATGGAATGGAATGAGGAATGGAATGGAATGGAATGAATGTGAAATGAAATGAAGTAGAATGAGGAATGGAAAGTGGAATGGAATGGAATGGAATATAAAGTGGAATGCGATGGAATCGAATGTGGAATAGAATGGAATGGAATGTGGAATGGGATGACATGGAATGTGGAATGCAACGTGAAATGGAATGGAGGGTTCAATGGAATGTGGAATGGATTCCGGACTGGAAAGTAAGGTGGAATGGATTGTGGACTGGAATTTGGTATGGATAGTGGAACGGAATGAAATGGAATGTAGAATGGAATGTGGAATGAAAAGGAATGGACTGTGGAATGGAATGAGGAATGGAAAGTGGAATGGAAATTCATTTGGAATGGAATGTGGAATGGAATGGAATGGAATGGAAAGGATTGTGGAATGGAATGGAATGGAATGTGGAACGGAATTGAATGCAATGTGGAATGCAATCAAATGGAATGCGGAAAGGAATTTTGAATGGAATGTGGAATGCAAAGGAATGGAATGCAATGTGGAGTGGCATGGAAAAGAATGTGGAATGGAATGGAATTAAATGTGGAATAGAATGGAATGGAATAGAATGTGGAATGGAATGGACAGGAATGTTGAATGGAATATAATTCTATGTGGAATGCAATGTGGAAGGGAGGGGAATGGAATGTGGAATGGAATGTGGAATGGAATGGAATTTAATGCGAAATGGAATGTGGAATGGGATGGAATAAAATGTGGAATGGAATGGAATGGAATGTGGAATGGAACGTTGAATGGAAACTGGAATGGAACGTGGAATGGAACATGGAATGAAATGGAATGAAACGTGGAATTGAATGGAATGCAACGTGGAATGGAATTTAATGGAATGTGGAATGGAATAGAATGCAACGTGGAATGGAATGGAATGGAATGGAATGTGGAATGGAATTGAATGGAAAGTTGAATTGAATGGAATGGAATGTGGAATGGAATAGAATGGAATGTGGAATGGAATGGAATGGAATGGAATGAGGACTGGAATGGAATGTAATGGATTGGAACAGAATGTGGATTGGAATTGAATGGAATGTGGAATGGAAACTGGAATGGCATGGAAAGGAATGTGGAATGGATTGTGGAAGGGAAAGGAATGGAATGGAATGTGGAATGGAACCGAACGGAATGTGGAATGGAATGTGGAATGGAATGGAAAGCAATGTGGAATGGAATGTGGAATGGAATGGAATGTGGAATGGAATGGAATGGAATATGGAATGGAATGGAACAGAATGTGAATTGGAACATGGAATAGAATGGAATGGAAAGTGGAATGGAATGGAATGGAAAGTTAAATGGAACACAGAATGAAATGGAATGAATGTGGAAAGGAATGTGGAATCTAACGTGGAATGGAAAGTGGAATGGAATGTGGAATATGGAATGGAATGGAATGGAATGTGGAATGTGGAATGGAAAGGAATTGAATGTGGAATGGAATGGAATGGAATGTGTTATGGAATGGAATGAAATGTGGAAAGGAATTTCGAATGGAATGTGGAATTGAAGGTAAGACGGAATGGAATGCAAAGTGGAATGGAATGTGGAATGGAATGGAAAGTGGAATCAAACGTGGAATGGAAAGTGGAATGGAATGTGGAATGAGGATTGGAATGCAAAGGAAAGTGTAATTGAATGGAATGGAATGTGTCACGGAATGGAATGGAATGTGGAATGGAATGTCGAATGGAATGGAATGCAATGTGAAATGGAACGTGGAATGGAATGGACTGTGGAATACAACGGAATGGAACATCGAATAGAATGGACTGTGGAATAGAATGGAATGGAACATCGAATGGAATGAAATTGAAAGTGGAATGGAAGGTGGAATGTAATGGAATGGAATGTGGAATTGAATGTGGAATTGAATGGAATGCAATGTGGAATGGAATGTGAAATGGAATGGAATGGAATGGAAAGGAATGTGGAATGGAATGGAATTGAATGTGGAGTGGAATGGAATGGAATGTCGAGTGGAATGAAATGTGAAATGGAATGGAATGGAATGTGGAATGGAATCGAATGGAATGTGGAATGGAATTTGCAATGAAATGTGGAAAGTAATGGAATGGAATGCAATGTGGAATGGAATGGAATGGAATGGAACTTGGAATGGAATGGAATGGAATGTGGAATGCAATGGAGTGCTAAGTGGAATGCAATGTGCAATGCAATGGAATGGAATGGAATGAGGAATGGAACGTGGAATGGAATGGAACTTGGAATGGAATGGAATGGAATGTGGAATGCAATGGAGTGCTAAGTGGAATGCAATGTGCAATGGAATGGAATGGAATGGAATGAGGAATGGAATGTGGAATGGAATGGAATATGGAACGGAATGGAGTGGAATGTGCATGGAATATGCAATGGATTGGAAAGGAAATTGGAATGGAACGTGGAATGGAAAGTACAATGGAATGTTTAATGGAATGGAATGGAAAGTAGATTGGAATTGAATGGAATGGAATGGAAAGTGTAACGGCATGGAATGGAAAGAAATGTGGAATGGAATGGAATGGAATGTGGAATGGAATGGAACGTGGAATGGAATGAAATGGAATGGAATGTGGAATGGAATGGAATGTGGAATGGAATGGAATGTGGAATCGTACAGAATGCAATTTGGATTGGAATGGAACGGGATGTAGAATCGAATGGAATGGAAAGGGAATGGAATGGAATGGAATGCTATATGGATTCGAATGGAATTTAATTGAACGTGGAATGGAATGTGGAATGAAATGCAATGGAATGGAATGTGGCATGGAAAGTGGAATGGAATTCAATGGAATGTAGAAAGTAATGTGGAATAGAACAGAACGGAACGTGGGATGGAACATCGAATAGAACATGGAAAGGAATGAAGATTGCATTGGAATGCCATGCTGAATGGAATGGAATGTAATATTGAATGGAATGGAATGGAATGTGCCATGCAGTAGAATGGAATGTGGAATGGAATGGAATGGAATGGATTGGAAGGTGGACTGGAATGAAAAGGAATGGAAAGGAAAGTGGAAAGGAATGGAACGGAATGTGGAATGGAATGTGGAATAGCATGGAATGGATTGTGGAATGGAATGGAATGGAATGTGGAATGCAATAGAATGGAATGTGGAATGAAATGGAAGGGAATGTGGAATAGAATGGAATGGAATGTGGAATGGGATGGGATGGCATGGAAAGTGGAACGGAATGGGATGGAATGAAGTGTGGACTTGAATGCAAAGCAATGGAATAGAATGTGGCATTGAATGGAATTCAAACTGGAATGGAAAGTGGAATGCCATGGAATGGAATGTGGAATGGAATGTGGAATGGAATGCAATGGAACGTGGATTGGAACGTGCAATTGAACGTGGAATGGAACATGGAATGGAACGAAGAATGGAACATGGAAAGATATGTAGAATGGAATGGAATGGAATGGAATGTGGCATGGAAGGGAATGGAATGGAATGGAATGTGGAATGGAATGGAATGGAATATGGAATGGAATGGAATGGAATGTGTAATGGAATGAATGGAATATGGAATGGAATGGAAAGGTATCGAAACTGTAATGGAATGGATTGGAATGGAATGTGAAACGCAATGCACTGGAATGTGGAACAGAATGGAAAGGAATGTGAAATGGAATTGAACGGTATGTGGAAAGGAATGGAACGCAATGTGGATTGGAATGGAATAGAATGTCGAATGAAATGGAATGGAATGGAATGGAATGTGGAATTGAATGGAATGGAATGTTGAATGGAATGCAACAGAGGGTGGAATGGAATGGAATGGAGTGTGGAATGGAATGTGGAATGCAACGGAATAGAAGATGGAATGGAATGTGGAATCAAATGTGGAATGGAATGGAATGAAATGTGGAATGGAATGTGGAATGAAATGGAATGGAAAATGGATTGGAAAGTGGAATGGAATGGAATGGAATGCAAAGTGGAATGGAATGGAATGGAATGTGGAATGGAATGTGAAATGGAAAGCAATGGAATGGAATGTGGAATGGAATGGAATGCAATCTGGAATGGAATGGAATCGAAAGTGGAATGGAATGTGGAATGGTATGGAATGGAATGTGGAATGGAAAGTGGACTGGAATGGAATGGAAGACGGAATGGAATGGAATGCAGAATGCAAAGTGGAATGGAATGGAAAGGAAAGTGTAATGGAACGGAAAGCATTCTGGAAAGGAATGTGGAATGGAATGTGCAACGGAATGGGGAATGGAACGGAATCCAATGTGTAATGGAATGTGGAATGGAATGGAATGGTATTCAATATGGAATGGAATGGAAGGTGGAATGGAATGGAATGGAATGGAATGTGGAATGGAATGGAATGTAATGGAATTGAATGTGGAATTGAATGGAATGTAAAGTGGAATGGATTGAAATGGAATGTGGAATGGAATGGAATGGAATGGAAGGTGGAATGGAATGTGAAATTGAATCTGGAATGGAACATGAAATGGAATAAAATGGAAAATGAAAAGGAATGGAATGGAACGTGCAATGGAATGGAATGGAATGTGGAATGGGACGTCCAATGGAACGAGGAATGGAATGGAATGGAATGTTGAATGGAAAGGAATGGAATGTGGAATGGAATGGAATGGAAAGGAATATGGAATGTAACGTGGAATGGAATGGAATGAGACGTGGAATGGAAAGACGAATGGAACTGATAATGGAATGCAGAAGAGAAAGTGAAATGGAAAGGAATGGAACGTCTAAGGGAAAGTAGAATGGAACGTGGAAGGGAATGGAATAGAACGTGGAATGCAATGTGGAAAGGAATGTGGAATGTAATGGAATGTAGCATGGAATGGAATGGAATGGAATGTGTTATGGAATGTGGAATAGAATGGAATGGAATGGAATGTGGAATGGAATGTGGTATGGGATGTCGAATGGAATGTGAAAGGGAACGTGAAATGCAATGTGGAATGGAATGCGGATTGGAATGTGGAATGAAATGGAATGGAATGTGGAATGGAAGGTGGAATGGACTGGAAAGGAATGTGGAAAGGAATGCGGAATGGAATGAAACGGATTGTGGAATGATATCTGGAATGGAATGGAACGGAATGTGGAGTGTTACGTGGAATGAAAAGGAATGGAATGTGGAGTGGAATGTGGAATGAAATGGAATGGAATGTGGAAAGAAATGTGGAATGGACAGGAATGTGGAATGGAAGGGGGAATGGGATGTGGAATGGAACGTGGAATGGAGTGGAATGGAATGTGGAATGGAACGTGGAATTGAATGGAATGGAACATGGAATGGATTGTGGAATGGAACGTGGAATGGAATGTGGAATGTCACGTGGCATGCAATGTGCAATGGAATGTGGAATGGATCGTGGAATGGAATGTGGAATGCAATGTTGAATGCAACGTGGAATGGAATGGAACAGAATGTGGAATGGAACCTGCATGGAAAGGAACATGGAATGTAATGTGGAATGGTACGTGGAATGGAATTTGAAATGGAAGTTGGAATGGAAAGTACAATGGAATGTGGAATGGAAAGTGGAATGGAATGGAATGGAAAGTGTAATGGAACGTGGAATGGATTGGAATGTAACGTGGAATGGAACGTGGAATCAATGTGGAATGGAATGTGGAATGGAACTTGGAGTGGAATGGAATGAAATGTGGAGTGGAATGTGGAATGGAATGTGGAATGGAATGTGGAATGTAATGGAATGGAATGGAATGTGGAATGGAATGTAGAATTGAATGTTGAATGTTATGGAATAGAGTGTGGAATGGATTGTGGAATGCATGGAATGGAGTGTGGAATGGAATGTGGAATGGAAAGTTGAATGGAATATTGAATGGAATGGAAGGTGGAATGGAATGTGGAATGGAATGGAATGGAATGTTTAAATGGAATGGAATGGAATGTGGAATGGAATGTTGGCTGCAATGGAATGCAATGTGGAATGGAATCCAGTGGAATGTGGAATGGAATGTAATGGAATGTGGAATGGAATGTTTAATGGAATGTGGAATGAAATGTAGACTGGAACGTGGAATGGATCGGGGAATGGAACGTGGAATGGAACGAGGAATGGGAGGTGGAATGGATTGTGGAATGGAATGGAACGGAAAGTGGAATGGAATTTGGAATGGAATGTGGAATGGAATGGAACGGAATGTGTAATGGCATGTGGAATGGAATGGAATGGAATGTGGAATGAAATGTGGAATGGAATGCAATGGAATGTGGAATGGAATGGAAGGGAATCTGGAATGGAATGGAATGGAATTTGGAATGGAATATGGAATGGTATGCGCAGTGGAATGTGGAATGTAACGTGGAATATAATGGAATGGAAAGTGGAATTGAAAGTGGAATGGAATGGAAAGGAACGTGGAATAGAATGTGGAATGGAATGTGGAATGGAACGTGGAATGGAATGGAATGGAATGTGATAAGGAATGCGGAATGGAATTTTGAATGGAATGGAATGGACTGGAATGAGAAGTGGAATGTGGAATGAAATGGAATGGAATATGTAATGGAATGTGGAATGGAAAGGAATGGAAAGAGGAATCTAATGTGGAATGGAATGCGGTGGAATGTGGAATGGACTGGAATGGAATGTGGAATGGAATGTGGAATAGAATGTGGAGTGGCACGTGGAATGGAGCGGAGTGCAATGTGGAATGGAATGTGGAATGGAATGTGAAATGGAACGTAGAATAAAATGCAATGTGGAATGGAACGTGGATTGCAATGGAATGGAATGCGGAATGGAACATGGAATGGAATGTGGAATGGGAAGCGGAATGGAATGTAGAGGAATGTGTAATGGATCATGGAATGGAATGGAATGGAACGTGCAATGGAATGTGGAATGGAACGTGGAATGGAATATGAAATGGAACGTGGAATGGAATGTGCAATGGAATGTAGAATAGAATGGGTAATGGAATGGAATGGAATGTGGAATGGAATGTGGAAAGGAATGCGGAATGGAATGTGTAATGGAATGGAATGGAATGGAATGGAATGTGGAACGGAATGTGGAAACGAATGTGGAATGGAATTTGAAAAGTATCGGAATGAAATGTGGAAAGATATGTGGAATGCAACAAGCAATGGAATGGAATGGAACGGAACGGAATGTGGAATGAAACGTACAATGGAAAGTAGAATGGAAAGGAATGGAAAGTGGAATGAAACGCGAACTTGAACGTGGATTGGAACGTTGAATGGACAGTGGAATGGAATGGAAAAAATGCGTACTGGAAGGCAATGGAATGTGGAATGGAATGGAACGGAATTGAATTGAATGGAATGTGGAAAGTTATGGAATGGAACGTGCAATGCAAAGTTGAACGGAATGGAATGGAACGGAATGGAACGTGGAATGGAACGTGGAATGGAACGCGGAATGGAACGTGGAATGGAATGGAGTGGAACGCAGTATGGAACGTAGATTATAATGTGGTATGGAATGTGTAATGGAAAGTGGAATGCTATGTGGAATGGAAAGGAATGGAATGTGCAACGTAATGGAATGGAACGTGGAATGGAATGGAATGGAATGTGGAATGGAATGGAATGGAATGCTAATATAATGTGGAATGGAATGGAAAGGAATCCAGAATGGAATGCAATGGAATGGAATGGAATGGAACGTGGAATGGAACGTTGAATGGAACGTGGAATGGAATGTGGAAGGGAATGGAATGTAATGAGGAATGCAAGGCAATGGAATGCGGAATGGAATGCGGAATGGAATGGAATGCAAAGTGGAATGGAATTTGGAATAGAATACGAAATGGAATGGAATGGAATCTGGAAAGGAATGGAATCGAATGTGGAATGGAGTGGAATGCAATGGAATGCAGAATGGTATGCAATGGAATGTGGAATGGAATGGAATGGAATTGAATGGAATGTGGAATTGAATGGAATGGAAACTGGAAAGGACTGAAATGGAATGTGGAATGAAATGGAATGGAATGGAATCGAAGGTGGAAAGGAATGTGATATTGAATCTGGAATGGAACGTGAAATGGAATGAAATCAAACGTGAAAAGGAATGTAATGGAACCTGAAATGAAATGAAATGGAACGTGGAATGGAATGGAATGGAATGTGGAATGGAACGTGGAATAGAATGGAATGGAATGTGGAATGGAAAGGGCAATGGAATGTGGAATGGAACGTGGAATGGAATGGAATGGAAAGTGGAATGGAACTTTGAAAGTATGGAATGGAACAAGGATTGCAACGTGGAATGGAATGTGGAATATAACGAGGAATGGAACGTGGAATGGAATGGAATGGAATGTGGAAAGGAATGGAATAGAACTTGGAATGAAATGTAGAATAAAATGTGGAATGGAAGGTGGAATTGAACGTGGAATGAAATGGAATGGAAAGTGGAATGGAATGGAATCTGGAAAGGAAATTAATTGAACGTGGAATGGGACGTGGAATGGAACATGGAATTCAACGTGGAATGGATCCTGGAATGCAAAGTGGAATGCAATGGAATGAAATGTGGAATGGATTGTAATGGAATGCGGAATGGAAAGGAATGCAATGTGGAATGGAACGTGGAATGGAATGGAATGGAACTTGAAATGGAATGTGGAAAAGAATGGAAGGGAATGTGGAATGAAATGTGGAGTGTAATGGAATGGAATGTGGAATGGAATGGAACGGAATGTGGAAAGGAATGTAGAATGGAACCGAATGTAATGTGGAATGGACTTTAATGGAATGTGGAATGGAAAGTTGAATGGAAAGTGCAATTGATTATGGAATGGAATGTGGAATGGAACGGAATGGAAGGTGGAATGGAATGTGGAATGGAGTGCGGAATGGAACTTGGAATGGAATGCAATGGAATGTCGAAAGGAACATGGAATGGAACGTGGAATGGAACGTGGAATGGAATGGAATGTTATGTGGAATGGAAATAAATTGGAATGTGGAATGGAACTTTAAACGGAATGGAATGGAAAGTGAAATGGAATGGAAAGGAACGAGGAATGGAACCTGAAAAGGAATGAGCAATGGAACGTGGCATGGAATGTGGAACGGAATGTGCAATGCAACGGAATGGAATGTGGAATGGAATGTGGAATTGAGTGTGGAATGGAACGTGGAAAGTAATGGAATGCATAGTGGAATGTAACGTGCAATGGAACGTGGCATGGAATGGAATGGAATGTGGAATGGAAGGTGGAATGGAATGGAATGGAATGTAGAATGGAATGCGGAATGGAATGTGGAATCGAATGGAATGAATTGTGGAATGAAATGTGGATTGGAATGGAATGGAATGTGCAGTGGAATGGACTCAAATGTGGAATGGAATGTGGAATTGAATTTACTTGGAAGTGGAATGGAACGGCGAATGGAATGGAATGGAATGGAATGCAATGGAATGTGGAATGGAAAGGAATGGAATGTGGAATGGAATGTGGAATAGAATGTGGAATGGAATGTGGAATGGAATGGAATGAAATCTGAAATGCAATGTTGATTGGAATGGAATGGAATGTGGAATGAGATGGAATAAACTGCGGAATAGAATGTGGAATGGAATGTGGAATGGAATATGGAATGGAATGGAATGGAATTGAATGGACTGAAATGTAGAATGGCATGTGAATTGGAAAGCAGTGGAATATGGAATAGAAAGTGGAAAGAAATGCAACAAAAGGAAAATGGAATGGGGAATGGAATGTGGAATGGAATTTGGAATGTACTGCGGAATGGAATGTGGAATGGAATGTGCTATGGAATGGAATGGAATGGAAAGTGGAATGGAATAGAATGGGGTGTGGAATGGAAAGCAATGGAACTCTTAATGGAATGGAATAGTATGGAATTTGGAATGGAATGGAATGGAATGTTGAATGGAATGCGGAATGCAATGGAATTTGTAATGGAATGGAATGGCATGTGGAATGGAATGGAAAGTGGAATGCGGAATGTAATGGAATGGAATGTGGAATGGAATACGGAAAGGAATGTGGAATGCAATGTGGAATAGAATGTGGAATAAACTGGAATGGAATGGAATGTGGAATGGAATGTTGAATGCAATCCAATGGAATATGGAATGGAATGCAATGGAATGTGCATTGGAATGGAAAGGGATGTGGAATGAATGGCATGTGGAATTCAATGGAATGCGGAATGGAAAGCAACGTGGAATGGAATGGAATGGAATATGGATTGGAATGGAATGGAATGTGGAATGGAATGCAACATGGAATGGTATGGAATGGAATATGGATTGGAATGGAATGGAATGTGGAATAGAATGGAATGGAAGGGAATGTGGAATGGAATGTGGAATGCAATGGAATTTGTAATGGAATGGAATGGAATGTGGAAAGGAATGGAATGTGGAATGCGGAATGTAATGGAATGGAATGTGGAATGGAATGGAATGGAACGCAACGTGGAAAGGAATGTGGAATGGAATTTGGAATGGAATGTGGAATGGAATGGAATGGAACGCAACGTGGAAAGGAATGTGGAATGGAATTTGGAATGGAATGTGGAATAGAATGTTGAATAGAATAAAATGGAATGGAATGTGGAATGGAATGGAATGGAATGTGGAATGGAATGGAAAACGAAGTGCAATGCAATGGGATGTGGAATTCAATGGAATGTGGAATGGAATGCAACGTGGAATGGAATGGAATGGAATATGGATTGGAATGGAATGGAATGTGGAAGGAATGGAATGGAATGTGGAATGTTATGAAATGGAATGGAATGCAAAATGGAATGTGGAATGGAATGGGAAATGGAATGTGCAATGGAACGTGGAATGGAATGAAATGGAGTGTGGAAAGCAAAGGAGTGCAACATGGAATGGAATGGAACGGAACGTCAAGTGGAAAGTGGAATGGAATATGGAATGGAACGTGGAAAGGAATGTGGAATGGAATGCAGTGGAACATGGACTGGAAAGGAAGTGAATGTGGAATGGAATGTGGAATGGAATGGAATGCAATGTGGAATGGAAAGGAAGGGAATGTGGAATGGAAAGGAAGGGAATATGGAACAGAATGCAGAATGGAATAGAATGGAACATGGAATGGAAAGGAAGGGAATGTGGAATGTAATGTGGAATGGAAAGGAATGGATTGTGGTATGGAAAGGAACGTGGAATGGAATGGAATGGATTGTGGTATGGAAAGTAAAGTGGAATGGAATGCAATGGAATGTTGGTTGGAAAGGAATGGAATGTGGAATGGAATGGAAAGGAATGCAATGCAATCCGAAATAGAATGCGAAGTGGAATGCGGAAAGGAATGTGGAATGGAATTTGGAATGGAATGGAATGGAATGCAATGGAATGCGAAATGGAATGAGTATTGGAATGTGGAATGGAATGTGGAATGCAATGTGGAATAGAATGAAAAGAAACGTGGAAGTGAATGGAACAGAATGTGGAAGGTTATGAAATGGATCGTGGAATGGAAAGTGGAATGGAATGTGGAAGTTAAAGTAGAATGGAAGGCAATGGAATGTGGAATGGAATGTGGAATGGAATGGAATGGAATGTGTAATGGAATGTGGAAAGGAATGTTGAACGGAATGTAGAATTGAAGGCAATGGAATGTGGAATGGAATGGAATGGAATGTGGAATGGAATGTGGAAAGGAATGATGAATGGAATATAGAATGGAATGCAGTGGAATGTGGAATGGAATGCGGAATAGAATGGAATGGAATGTGGAATGGAACGTGTAATGGTAAGTGGAATGAAACGTGGAATGGAATGTGCAATGGAATGTGGAATGGAACGTGGAATGGAACGTGAATGGAAAGTGGAATGGTACATGGAATGGAATCTGCAATGGAATGTGGAATGGAACGTGGAATGGAATGGAACGTGGAATAGAATGTGGAATGGAATGCGGAATGAAAAGCAGAATGGAAAGTGCAATGGAATGTGTATTGGAACGTATAATGGAAAGTAATGGAATGTTGAATGGAACGTGGAGTTTAATGGATTGGAACGTGGAATGGAACATGAAATTGAATGTCCAATGGAGTGTGGAATGGAATGTGGAATAAAATGAAGCGGATCATGGAATGAAACGTGGAATGGAATTTAATGGAACGTGGTATGGAACGTGGAATGCAATGTGGAATGTAATGTGGAATGCAACGTGGAATGGAATAGAATGGAACGAGGAATGGAATGGAATGGAAATTGGAGTGGTATGAGGAATGGAACGTTTAATGGAATGTGGAATCAAATGTGGAAAGGAAAGGAATGAAATCTGGAACAGAATGGAATGAACGTGGAATGGAATGAATGGAATGTGGAATACAGTGCAATGGAATTTGGAAGGGATTGTGGAACGGAATTTAATGGAATGTATGATCGGATGTAATGGAATGGTATGGAATGTGAAAAGGAATGGAATGTAATATGAAATGGAAAGTGGAATGGAACGTAGAGTGGAACGTGGAATGGAATGTGGAATGGAATGGAAAGGGATATGGAATGGAATGTGCAATGCAATGGAATGGAATGGGGAATGGAATGTAATGGGAGGCGGAATGGATAGTAATGAAATGTGGAATGGAATGGAATGCTATGGAATGTGGAAAGGAATGAAATGGAATGGAATGGAATGTGGAATTGAATGGAATGGATCTTGCAATGGAATGGAATGCAATGTGGAGTGTAATGTGGAATTGAATGAAATGAAATGAAATGTGGAATGGAATAGAATGGAAAGAAATATGGAAACGAATGGAATGGAATGGAATTCGGAATGGAGTGGAATGAAATGTGGAATGCAAGGGAATGGAATGGAACATTGAATGGAATGGAATGGAAAGGAATGGAATGTGGAATGGAATGTGGTATGGAATGGAATGGAATGTCGAGGTGTATGAATAACGGAATGGAATGGAATATGGAATGTAATGTGGAATGGAATGGAATGGAATGTGGAATGGAATGTGGAATGGAAATTTGAGTGGAATGGGATGGAATTTGGAATGGATTTTGGAATGGAATGTGGAATGGAATGGAATGGAATTGGTAATGGAATGTGGAATGGAATGGGGAATTGAATGTGAAACTGAATCGAATGGAATGGGGAATGTAATGTGGAATTCAGTGGAATGGAATATGGAAAGTAATGTTGAATGCAATATGGAATGGAATGGAATGGAATGTTGGATGCAATGTGGAATGGAATGGAAAGTTGAACGGAATGGAATGGAAAGAGGAAGGGAATGTGGAATGGAATGGAGTGTGGAATGGAATGGAATGGAATGTAGAATGGAATGGAATGGAAAGAGGAAGGGAATGTGGAATGGAATGGAACGAGGAATGAAATTTAATGGAATGGAATGGAATGGAATGGAATGTGGAATGGAATGTGGTATGGAGTGGAATGGAATGTGGTATGGAATGGAATGGAATGTGGAATTGTATGTATAAAGGAATGGAATGGAATGTGGAATGTAAAGTGGAATGGAATGGAATGGAATGTGGACTGGAATGTGGAATGGAATGTAGAATGGAATGAAGTGGAATGTGGAATGGAACGTGGAATAGAATGGAATGGAACAATCAATGGAACGTGTAATGGAAAGTGGAAAGGAAAGTGGAATGGAATGTGTAATGGAATGGGTAATGGAACGTTGAATGGAATGGAATGGAATGGAACGTGGAATGGAACGTGGAATAGAATGTGGAATGGAATGTGGAATGGAACGTGGAATGGATCCTGCAATGAAATGTGAAGTGGAACGTAGAATGGAATGTAATGGAATGTTGAATGTAACATGGAATTGAATGGAATGGACCTTGGAATGGAACGTGAAATGGAATGTAGAATGCAATCTGGAATGGAATGTGGAATACAATGGAACAGAACATGGAATGAAACGTGGAATGGAATGGAATGGAACGTGGAATGGAATGTGGAATGGAATGTGGAATGGAAAGTGGAATGGAATGGAACGTGGAATGGAATGTGGAATGGAATGTGTAATGGAAAGTGTAATGGAATGTGGAAAGGAATATAGAATGGGACGTGGAATGGAATGGAATGGAACTTGGAATGGAATAGAATGGAACGAGGAATGGAAAGGAATGGAACTTGTAATGGAATGGGGAATGGAATGTGGAATGGAACGTTTAATGGAATGTGGAATCAAATGTAAAATAGAAAGGAATGGAATGTGAAATAGAATGGAATCAATGTGGAATGGAATGGAATGGAATGTGGAATAGAATGGAATGGAATTTGAAATGGAATGTGGAATGGAATTTAATGGAATGTGGAATAGAATGTAATGGAATGGTAAGGAATGTGGAAAGGAATGGAATGGAATATGAAATGAAATGTGGAATGGAACGTAGAACGGAACGTGTAAAGGAATGTGGAATGGAATGGAAACGGATGTGGAATGGAATGTGGAATGCAATGGAATGGAATGGGGAATGGAATGGAATGGAATGCAGAACGGAAATTAATGAAATGTGGAATGAAATGGAATGCTATGGAATGTTGAAAGGAATGGAATGGAATGGAATGTGGAATGGAATGGAATGGAACATGGAATGGAATGGAATGGAATGTGGAATGGAATGAAATGAAATGAAATGTGGAAAGCAATGGAAGAGAATGGAATGTGGAATGGAATGGAATGGAATGGAATGGAATTGAACGTGGAATGGAAAGGAATGAAATGTGGAATGCAATTTAATTGAATGGAACGTGGAATGGAATGGAATGCAATGTAGAATATAATGGAATGGAATGTGGAATGCAATGTGGAAAGCAATGGAATGGAATTCGGAATGGAATGTGGCAAGCAATAGAATGCAATATGGAATGGAATATGAAATGGAATGGAATGTGGAATGGAACGGAATGGAATGTGGAATGAACTATGGAATGCAAAGTGGAAAGCAACGGAATGTAATGTTTAATGGAATGTGAAAAGAAGGTGTAATGGATTGGAAAGGAACTTGGAATACAATGTGGAATGCAACGTGGAATGGAAGGTAGAATGGAACATGGAATGGAAAGCAGAATGGAATCTAATGGAATGGAATGGAATCTGGAATGGAAGGGAAAGGGACGTGGAATGGAATGTGGAATGGAATTGAATGCAAAGGAATGTGGAATGCAGTGGAATGGAAAGTGGAATGGAAATATTGCAATGTGGAATGTAATGGAACAGTATGGAATGGTATGGAAAGAGGAATGTAAAGGATTGGAATGGAATGCAAAGTGGAATGGAATGGAATGTGGAATGGAATGGAATGGAATGGAATGTGGAATGGAATGGAATGGAATGGAATGGAATGGAATGGAATGTGGAATGGAATGTGGAATGGATTGTGGAATGGAATGTGAAATGCAATGTGGAATGGAATGTAAATTGCAATGAAAAGGAACGTGGAATGGACTGGAATGGAACTTGCAATGCAATGTAATGGAACACGGAATGCAAGGGAATAGAACATATAATGGAACGTGGAATGGAACTTGGAATGTAACGTGGAATGTAATGTGGGAGGAATGTGGAATGGAATGGAAAGTAATGTGGAATGGAATGTGCAAAGGAATGGAATGGACTGTAGAATGGAATGAGGAAGGGAATGGAAGGGAATCTGGAATAGAATGTGGAATGGAATGTGGAATAGAATGGAATGGAATGTGGAATGGAATGTGGAAGGGAACGTGAAATGCAACGTGGAAAGAAACAGAATGGAATGTTTAATGCAATGTGGAATGGAATGGAATGGAATTTGGAATGGATTTTGGAATGGAATATGGAATGGAATGGAATGGAATGTGGAATGGAATGTGGAGTGAAATGGAACGGAATGTGGAATGGAATGAAATAGAATGACGAATACATTGTGGAACAGAATGGAATGGAGTGTGGAATGGAATGTTGAATGGAATGTGGAATAGAATGGAATGGGATGTTAAATGGAAATTGGAGTGGAATGGAATGGAATGTGGAATGGAAAGTGGAATGGAATGGAATGAAACGTGCATTGGAAAGTCAAATAGAAGGCAGATTGCAACGAGGAATGGAATGAGGAATGGAATGGAATGGAATAGAATGTGGAATGGAAAGGAATGGAAAGTGGAATCGAACGTGGAATGAAGTTTAATGGAATGTGGAATGGAAAGAAATGCAATGTGGAATGGAATGTGGAATGGAACGTGGAATGGAATCCGGAACAGAATGGAAGGGAAAGTGGAATGCAATGTGGAATGGAACGTGGAGTGGAATGGAATGGATTGTGTAATAGAATGTGTGATGCAATGTTGAATGTAATGGAATCGGATGGGGAATGGAATTTGTAATGGAATGGAATGTAATGAGGAATGGTATAGAAAGGAATGTGGAATGGAATGTGGAATGGAATGGAAAGGAATGTGGAAAAGAATGGAAGGGAATGTGGAATGGAATGGAATAGAATGTGGAAGGGAATTGAATGGAGTGTGGAATGAAATACAAAGGAATGTGGAATGATATTGAATGGAATGGTATGGAAAGTGGAATGGAATGTGGAATGGAAAGGAAAGGAATCTGGAATGGAATGTGGAGTGAAATGGAACGGAATGTGGAATGGAATGAAGTAGAATGAGGAACAGAATGTGGAACGGAATGGAATGGAATGTGGAATG
This sequence comes from Pongo abelii, assembly GCF_028885655.2. Lineage (NCBI taxonomy): Eukaryota > Metazoa > Chordata > Mammalia > Primates > Hominidae > Pongo > Pongo abelii. The sequence goes on from NC_071996.2 coordinate 12,873,670, forward strand.
GAATGGAAGGGAATGTGGAAGGGAATTGAATAGAGTGTGGAATGAAATAGAAAGGAATGTGTAATGATATTGAGTGGAATGGTATGGAAAGTGGAATGGAATGTGGAATGGAATGGAAAGGAATGTGGAATGGAATGTGGAGTGAAATGGAACGGAATGTGGAATGGAATGAAACACAATGAGGAATAGAATGTGGAACAGAATGGAATGGAATGTGGAATGGATTGGGGAATGCAACGTGGAATTGAATGGAATTTAATGGGGAAAGGACTGCGGAATTGAATGGAATGGAATTTGGAAAGCAATGTAGAATGCAATGTGGAATGGAATGGAATGGAAAGTGGAATGGAATGTGGAATGGAATGGAAAGTTTAATGGAATGGAATGGAATTCGGAAGGGAATGTGGAATGGAATGGAATGTGGAATGGAATGGAATGTGGAATGGAATGGAATGGAATGTAGAACGGAATGGAATGAGGAATGGAATGTGGATTAGAATGGAATATGGAATGAAATATAATGGAATGCAATGTAATGGAACTTATAATGGAATGGGTTGGAATGTAATGTGGAATGGAATGCAATGGAACGTGGACTGGAATGGAATGTGGAATGGTACGTGGAATGGAAGGCAGAAAGGAATGGAATGGAAAGGAATGGAATGTGGAATGGAATGTGGAATAGAATGGAATGGAATCGAAAGGAAAGAAGAATGGAACAGAATGTAATATGGAATGGAATGGAATTCAATGGAATCGAATGTGGAATGTTGTGGAATTGAATGTGCAATAGAATGGACTGAAACGCAATGTGCAAGGTAATGGAATGCAATGTGGAATAAATGAAATGGAATGTGGAAAGTAATGGAATGGAATGGAATGGGCAATGGAACAGAATTGAATGTCGAATGGAATGGAATAGAATGCGGAATGGAACAGAATTTAATGTGGAATGGAATGGAATGTAACGTGTAATGGAATTTGGATTTGAATGGAAAGAAATGGAAGGGAATGTGGAATAGAATCGAATGTGGAATGGAATAGAATGGAATGTGGAATGGAATGGAATGGAATGTGGAATTGAATGGAATGGAATGTGGAATGGAATTGAATGGAATATGGAATAGAATGGAATGGAACTTCGAATGGAATGTCTATTGGAATGGAATGGAAAGTGGAATAGAACGCAATGGAATGGTATGTAGTGTGGAAAGGAATGGAATGGAATATGTAATGGAATGTGGAATGCAACGTACAATGTGACGGGTAATGGAATGTAGAGTGGAACGTGGAATGGAATGTGGAATGGAATGGAAAGGGATGTGGAACGGAATGTGGAATGCAATGGAGTGGAGTGTAGAATGTAATGGAATGGAAAGTGGATTGGAAATGAATGGAATGAGGATTGGAAATGAATGGAATGTGGAATGGAATGGAATGTGCAATGGAATGTGGAATACAACGTGAAATGGAACGTGAAACGGAATGGAACGGAATATGGAATTGACTGGAATGGAACATGGAATATAATGGAATGGAAAATGGAATGGAACGTGGATTGGAACTTGGAAAGGAACGTGGAATGGAACGTGGAATTACATGTGGAAGGAATGGGGAATGGAATGAAATGGAATGTGGAATGGAATGGAATGGACTGTGAAATGGAACGAGGAATGGAAAGGAATGGAACGTGAAATGGAATGGAATGGAACATGGAATGGAATGTAGAATGGAATGAAATTAAATGAAATGTGGAATGGAATGGAATAGAATGGAACGTGGAATGGAATGGATCGGAATGGAATGGAATGCGGAATGGAATGGAATGAAATGTGGAATGCAATGGAATGGAATAGAACGTGGAATGGAACGGAATATAATGTGGAATAGAATGGATTTGAATGTGGAATGGAATGTGGAATGCAATGGAACGGAATTTGGATAGGAATGTGGAATTCAATGCAATGGAATGTGGAATGGAATATGGACTGGAATGTGCAATGGAATTGAATGGAATGTGGAATGGAATATATAAAGCAAAGTGGATATCAACGGAATGTAATGTGGAATGGAATGTGGAAAGGAAAGTGTAATGGAATGGAATGGAACTAGGAATAAAATGTGGAATGCAACATGGAATGGAAGGTGAAATGGAAATTGGAATGGAAAGCGGAATGGAAGCTAAGGGGATGGAATGGAATCTGGAATGGAAGGGAAAGGAATGTGGAATGGAATGTGGAATGGAATGGAATGTGGAATGCAATGGAATGGAAACTGGAATGGAAAGATAGGAATGTGGAATGTAATGGAACAGTATGGAATGTGGAATGGAATGGTATGGTATGGAATATGGAACGTAATGGATTGGAATGGAATGAAATGTGAAAGTGAATGAATGGAATGTGGAAAGGAATGGAATGGAATGTGGATTGGAATGCAATGGAATGTGGAATGGAATGGAAAGGAATGGAATGGAATGTGAAATGGAATGTGGAATGGAATGTGAAAAGCAAAGTCGAATGGAACGTAATTCGGAATGAAAAGGAACATGGAACGGACTGGAATGCAACGTGCAATGGAATGGAATGGAACATGGAATGCAAGGGAATAGAATATATAATGAAACGTGGAATGGAACTTAGAATGGAATGTGGAATGTAATGTCCGAGGAATGTGGAATGGAATGGAATGGAATGCGGAATGGGATGAGGAATGGAATGGAATGGAATATGGAATGGAATGTGGAATATGACGTAATGGAATGTGGAATGGAACGTGAAATGGAACGTGGAAAGAAATGGGGTGAATGTGGAATGGAATGGAATGGAATTTAGAATAGATTTTGGAATGGAATGTGGAGTGGAATGGAATGGAATGTGGAATGGAATCGGGAGTTAAATGGAACGGAATGTGGAATGGAATGAAATGGAATGAGGAATGGAATGTGGATCAGAATGGAATGGAATGTGGAATGGTATGTGGAATGGAACGTGGAAAGGAATGGAATGGAAAGCAATGAAATGTGGAATGGAATGTGGAATGCAATGGAATAGAATGGAATGGAATGTAATACGGACTGGAATGGCATGCAATGGAATGGAATTTGTAATGGAATGGAATTGAATGTGGAATAGAATGGAATGGAATGCAATGTGGAATGTAATGGAATGCAATCTGGATTAAATGAAATAGAATGTGGAATGGAATGGAATGGAATGAGCAATAGAATAGAATTGAAAGTGGAAAGGAATGGAATGGAATGTGGAATGGAATGGATTGGAATGTGGAATGGAAATTGGATTTGAATGAAAAGGAATGGAAGGGAATGTGGAATAGAATGGAATGCGAAATGGAAGGGAATGGAATTTGGAATGGAATGGAATGGAATATGGAATTGAATGGAATGGAATGTGGAATGGAATGTAATTGAATGTAGAATAGAATTGAATGGAATATGGAATGGAATGTGGATTGAAATGGAATGGAATGTGGGACAGAACGCAATGCAATGGTATGTAGTGTGGAAAGGAATGCAATGGAATATGTAATGGAATGTGGAAGGGAACGTAAAAAGGAACGTGGAATGGAATGTGGAGTGGAACATGGAATGGAATGTGGAATGAAATCGAAGGGGATGTGGAATGGAATGTGGAATGCAATGGAATGTAATGCGGAATGGAATGGAATGGAATGCATAACGGAAGGCAATGGAATGTGGAATGGAATAAAATGCTATGGAATGTGTAAAGGAACGGAAAGGAATGCAACGGTATGTGGAATGTAAGGGAAAGGAATGTGGAATGGAATGAATGCAATGGAATGGAATGAATGCAATGGAATGTGGAATGGAATGGAATGGAATGTTGAATTGAAAAAATGGAATCTGGAATGGAATGGAATAGTATGGAATGTGGAATGGAATGAAAAGGTATGGAATGTGGAATGGAATGGAATGGTATGGAATGTGGAATGGAAGGAAAATGTATGGAATGTGGAATGGAATGTAACGGATTGGAATGGGATGGAATGTGCAAGGAATGTTGAATGGAATGGAATGGAATGTGGATTGGAATGGAATGTAATCTGGAATTGAATGGAATGGAATGCGCAATGGAATGTGGAATGGAATGTGAAATGAAATGTGGAATGGAATGTGAAACGGAATAGAATATGGAATTTAATGGAATGGATCATGGAATGCAATGGAATGGAACACGGAATGGAATGTGGAATGGAACTTGGAATGGAACGTGGAATCTAATATGCTAGGAATGCGGAATGAAATGGAATGGAATGTGTAATTGAATGTTTAATGAAACGGAATGCACTGTGGAATGGAATGTGGAATGGAAAGGAATGGATTGTGAAATGGAATGTGGAATTGACTGTGGAATGGAAGGTGCAATAGATCAGAATGGAATGTGGGATGGAATGTGGAATGAAACGTTGAATGGAACGTGGAAAGGAATGGAATGGAACGTGGAATGGAATGTGGAATCGAATGGAATGGAATGTGGAATGGAATTTGGAATGGAATGTGGAATGGAATGGAACGGAATGTGGAATCGAATGTCGAGTGGAATGGAATGTGTTATGGAATGAAATGGATTAAGTAATAGAATGTGGAATGGAATGCAATGGAATGTGGAAAGGAATGTGTAATGGAAAGAATGAAATTTCGACTGGAATGTTGAAAGGAATGTGGAATGGAATGCATAATGGAAAGGAAAGGAAGGTGTTAATGAATGATGAATGGAAAGTGGAATGGAATGTAATGGAATGCGGAATGGAATGTGGAATGGAAAGGAATAGAACGTGTAAAGGAATGTGGAAGGGTATGCGTAATGGAACGAGGAATGGAATGTGAGTGGATGGTATGGAATGTGGAATGGAATGGTATGGGATGTGGAATGGAATGGAATGGAAAGTGGAAAGGAATGTGGAATGGAATGGAATGGTGTGTCGAATAGAAAGGAATGGAATGTGGAATGGATTGTGGAGTGGAACGTGGAATGTAATGCAATGGAATGCGGAATGGAAAGTGGAATGGGATGGGGAAGAGAAAGTGGAATTGAATGGAATGGAATGTGGAATGGATTGTGGAGTGGAATGTGGAATGCAATGTAATGGAACGGGGAATGGAATTTGGAATTGAATGGAAAGGAATGTGGAATTGAATGGAATGGAATGTAGAATGGAATGTGGAATAGAATTTAGAATTCAATGGAAAGGAAAGAAATGGAATGTGGAATGGAATGGAATGTAGAATGGAATGGAATGGAATGTTGAATGGAATGCAATGGAATGTGGAATGGAATGTGCAATGGATTGGAATTGGATGGAATGAAATGTGGTATGGAATTGAAAGGAATGCAATGTGGAATGGAATGCAATGGAATGTGGAATGGAATGGAATGGAATTTGGAATACAACGGAATGGAATTCAATGTGGAATGGAACGGAATGGAATTCAATGTGGAATGGAATGGAATGCAGTGTGGAATGGATTGGAATCGAATGTGGAATGGAATGCAATGGAATGGAATGTGGAATGGAATGGAGTGGAATGTGGATGGAATGCAATGCAATATGGAATGGAATGGAATGGAATGGAATGTGGAATGGAAGGCAATGGAATGTGGAACCGAATGGAATGGAATGGAATGTGGAATGGAATGGAGTGGAATGTGGAATTGGATGGAATGGAATGTGGAATGGAATGCTATGCATAATGTGATGGAAAGGAATGCAATGAAATGTGGAAATGAATGGAATGGAATGTGGAATGGAATGGAATGGAATGTGGAACATAATGTGGAATGGAATGGAATGGGCTGTGGAATGCAATGTGGAATGTAATGGAATTGTATGTAGAATGCAATGTGGAATGGAATGGAATGGGATGTGGAATGCAATGTGGGATGGAATGTAATTGAAGGTGGAATGGAATGGAGTGGAATGTGGAATGAAATGTAATGGAATGTGTAATGGAATGGAATGCAATGTGGACCGGAACGTGGAATGGAATGGAACTGATTGTGGAATGGAATGGAATGGAATGATATGGAATGTGGAATCGGATGGAATGGCATGTGGAATAGAGTGTGGAAGGGAATAGAACTGAACGTGGAATGGTATATGGAACGGAACGTGGAATGGAACGTTGAATGGAATGTAGAATGGAATGGAATGGAATATGGAATGGAATGGAATGGAATGGAAAGTGGAATGGAACATGGAATGGAATGGAATACAACATGGAATGGAATCTGGAATGGACTGTGGAATGGATTGGAATGTGGAATGGAATGTGGAATGGAATGAAATGGAATGTGGAATGGAATGTGGTATGAAATGGAATGCAATGTGGAATGGAAAGTGAAATGGAATGGAATTGAATGTGGAATGGAATGTTGAAGGCAATGTGGAATGGAAAGTGGAATGGAATAGAAATGAACGTGGAATGCAAAGTGGAATGGAACGTGGCATGGAATGGAATGGAAGGTGGAATTGATCTTAGAATGGAATGGAATGGAAAGTGTAACAGATTGTGGAATGGAAAGTGTAACGGATTGTGGAATGGAAAGTGGAATCGAACGTGGAATGGAATGTGGAATGTAATGGAATGGAAAGTGGAATGGAATATGCAATGGAACATGGAATAGTATGTGGAATATAATGTGGATTAGAAAGGAATGAAATGTGGAAATGAATGGAAAGGAATGTGGAGTAGAATGGAATGGTGTGTGGAACAGAACGTGGAATGGAATGGAATGGAATCTGGAATGAAATAGAATGGAATGGTATGGAATGTGGAATGGAATGGAATGGAATATGGAATGGAACATGGAATGGACTGTGGAATGGAATGAAATTGAATGTATAATGGAAGTCAATGGAATGTGGAATGGAATGTGGAATGGAATGGAATGGATTGGAATGGAATAGAATGTGGAATGGAATGGAGTTGATTGGAATGTGGAATTGAATGAAATGTGGATTGGAATGGCAAGAATGTGGAATTGAATGGAATGGTATGGAATGTGCAATGGAATGGAATGTAATGGAATGTCTAACGGAATGGAATGGAATGTGGAATGGAACTTAATGGAAAGTGGAATGGAATGGAATGTGGAATGGAATGGAAAGGAATATGGAATGGAATGTAATCGAATGGAAAGAATGTGGAATTGAATGGAATGGGAAGTGGAAAGGAATGGAATGGAATGAGGAATGGAAAGGGGAATGGAAAAGAATGGAAGGTGGAATGGAATGTCAAATGGAATCTGCAATGCAACATGGAATTTAATGAAATGGAACGTGGAATGCAGTGGAATGAAAAATGGAATTGAATGGTATGGCGAGTAGAAAGGAACGTGGATTGGAATGGATTGGAATGTGGAATGGAACTTGGAATGGAATGTGGAATGCCATGTGGAATGGATCGTACAATGGAATGCAGAATTGAATATGGAATGCAATGTGGAATGGAATGTGGAATGCAAAGGAATGGAATGTGGAATGGAACATGGAATGGAATGGAGTGGAATGGAATGTACAATGGAATATCGAATGGAATGGAATGGAATTTGTAATGCAATGGTATGGAATGTGGAATGGAATGTGGAATGGAACGTGGAATGGAAAGTGGAATGGAATGTCCAACGGAATGTGAAATGGAATGCAATTCAATGTGGCATGGAATGGAAAGGAATGTACACTGGAATGGAATGGAATGTGGAATAGAATGTTGAATGGAACGTGGAATGGAATGGAAAGAAATGTGGAATGGAATGGAATGGAATGTGGAATGGAATGGAATGGAATGTAGAATAGAATGGAATGGAATGAAATGTGGAATAGAATGAGGAATGGAACATGGAATGGAATGGAACGGAATGTGGAAAGGAATGGAAAGGAATGTGGAATGGAATGGAATGGAATGAGATGGAATGTGGAATGGAATGTGGAAGGGAATGAAATGGAATGTTGAATGTAATGGAATGGAATGGAAAGTGGAATGGAATGTGGAATGGAATGTGGAATAGAATGAAACGGAACGTTGAATGGAATGGAATGGAATGTAAAGTGGAATGAAATGTGGAATGGAATTTGGAATGGAACGTGGAATGCAACACGGAATGGAGTGGAATCCAATGTGGAATGGAATGTGAAATGGAATGGAAAGAAATGTGGAATGTAATGTGGAATGGAATGGAATGGGATGTGGAAAGTAATGTGGAATGGATGCAATGGAATGTGGAATGGAATGTGGAATGGAATGGAATCAAATATGGAATGGAATGTGGAATGGAATGGAATGGATTGTGGAATGGAATGGAATGGAATGATATGGAATGTGGAATCGGGTGGAATGGCATGGGAATAGAGTGTGGAATGGAATGGAATTGAATGTGGAATGGAATATGGAATGGAACGTGGAATGGAAAGTTGAATGGAATGTAGAAAGGAAAGGAATGGAAAGTGGAACGGAAGGGATTCGAATATGGGATGGAATGTGGAATGGCATGGAATGGAATGGAAGGGAAGGGAATGGAATGTGGAATGGAATGGAATGGAATGTGGAATGAAATGGAATGGAATGTGGAATGTAATGCAATTGAATGGAATATGAAATGCAACAGAATGTCTAATACAACGCGGAATGGAATGTAATGGAACATGGAATGGAACTTGGAATGGTACATGCAATGGAATGTGGAATGCAATGTGGAATGCGGCGTGGAATAGAATGTGGAATGGAATGTGCAATGGAATGCAATGGGATGTGGAATGCAATGTGGAATGGAATGGAATGGAATCTGGAACGTAATGTGGAATGGAATGGAATGGGATGTGGAATGCAATGTGGAATGCAATGGATTTGGATGTGGAATGCAATGTGGAATGGAATGGAATAGAATGTGGAACGTAATGTGGAATGGAATGGAATGGGATGTGGAATGCAATGTGGAATATAATGGAATTGGATGTGGAATGCAATGTGGAATGGAATGGAATGGGATGTGGAATGCAATGTGGGATGGAATGGAATTGAAGGTGGAATGGAATGTGGAATGAAATGGAATGGAATGTGGAAGGAAATGGAATGGAATGTGGAATGGAATGGAATGCAATGTGGACCAGAACGTGGAATGGAATGGAATGGATTGTGGAAAGGAATGGAATGGAATGATATGGAATGTGGTTTCTGATGGAATGGCATGTGGAATAGAGGGTGGAAGGGAATAGAATTGAACGTGGACTGGAATATGGAATGGAACGTGGAATGGAACATTGAAAGGAATGTAGAATGGAATGGAATGGAATGTGGAATGGAATGGAAAGTGGAATGGAACGTGGAATGGAATGGAATACAACGTGGAATGCAATCTGGAATGGATTGTGGAATGGAATGTTTAATGGAACGTGGAATGGAATGGATTGGAATGTGGAATGGAATGGAATGGAATGTGGAATTCAATGTGGAATGGAAAGTGGAATGGAATAGAAATGATCGTGGAATGCAAAGTGGAATGGAACGTGGAATGGAATGGAATGGAAGGTGGAATGGATCTTAGAAATGAATGGAATGGAAAGTGTAATGGAATGTGGAATGGAAAGTGGAATTGAACGTAGAATGGAACGTGGAATGGAATGGAATGGAAAGTGGAATGGAATATGCAATGGAACATGGAATATTATGTGGAATATAATGTGGATTGGAAAGGAATGGAATGTGGAAATGAATGGAAAGGAATGAGGAGTAGAATGGAATGGTGTGTGGAACAGAACGTGGAATGGAATGGAATCTGGAATGAAATACAATGGAATGGTATGGAATGTGGAATGGACTGGAATGTAACGTGGAATGGAATGTGGAATGGACTGTGGAATGGAATGAAATTGAATGTATAATGGAAGTCAATGGAATGCGGAATGGAATGTGGAGTGGAATGGAATGGATTGTAATGGAATGGAATGTGGAATTGAATGAAATGTGGATTGGAATGGCAAGAATGTGGAATTGAATGGAATGGTATGGAATGTGCAATGGAATGGAATGGAATGGAATGTCTAACGGAATGGAATGTAATGTGGAATGGAACTTAATGGAAAGTGGAATGGAATGGAATGTGGAATGGAATGGAAACGAATATGGAATGGAATGTAATCGAATGGAAAGAATGTGGAATTCAATGGAATGGGAAGTGGAAAGGAATGGAATGGAATGAGGAATAGAATGGGGAATGGAAAAGAATGGAAGGTGGAAAGGAATGTCAAATGGAATCTGGAATGGAACATGGAATTTAATGAAATGGAATGTGGAATGCAGTGGAATGAAAAATGGAATTGAATGGTATGGCGAGTAGAAAGGAACGTGGATTGGAATGGAATGGAACGTGGAATGGAACTTGGAATGGAATGTGGAATGCCATGTGGAATGGATCGTACAATGGAATGTAGAATTGAATATGGAATGCAATGTGGAATGGAATGTGGAATGCAAAGGAATGGAATGTGGAATGGAATGTGGAGTGGAATGGAATGTACAATGGAATATGGAATGGAATGGAATGGAATTTGTAATGCAACGGTATGGAATGTGGAATGGAATGTGGAATGGAACGTGGAATGAAAAGTTGAATGGAATGTCCAATGGAATGTGAAATGGAATGCAATGCAATGTGGAAAGGAATGGAAAGGAATGTACACTGGAATGGAATGGAATGGAATGTGGAATAGAATGTTGAATGGAACGTGGAATGGAATGGAAAGAAATGTGGAATGGAATGGAATGGAATGTAGAATAGAATGGAATGGAATGAAATGTGGAATGGAATGCAGAATGGAACATGGAATGGAATGGAACGAAATGTGGAATGGAATGGAATGGAATTAACTGGAATGTGGAACGGAATGTGAAATGGAATGTGGAATGGAATGTGGAAGGGAATGAAATGGAATGCTAAATGTAATGGAATCGAATGTAAAGTGGAATGGAATGTGGAATGGAATGTGGAACGGAATGAAATGGAACGTTGAATGGAATGGAATGGAATGTAAAGTGGAATGGAATGTGGAATGGAATTTGGAATGGAACGTGGAATGCAACACGGAATGGAGTGGAATCCAATGTGGAATGGAATGTGAAATGGAATGGAATGAAATTTGAAATGTAAGGTGGAATGGAATGGAATGGGATGTGGAATGCAATGTGGAATGCAATGGAATGGGATGTGGAAAGTAATGTGGAATGGAATGGAAAGGGATGTGGAATGCAATGTGGAATGGAATGGAATGGAATGTGGAATGGAATGTGGAATGGAATGGAATGGAATATGGAATGGACTGTGGAATGGAATGGAATGGATTGTGGAATGGAATGGAATGGAATTATATGGAATGTGGAATCGGGTGGAATGGCATGTGGAATACAGTGTGGAATGGAATGGAATTGAACGTGGAAGGGAATATGGAATGGAACGTGGAATGGAAATTTGAATGGAACGTAGAAAGGAATGGAATGGAACGTGGAATGGAAGGGATATGAATATGGGATGGAATGTGGAATGGAATGGAATGGAAGGGAAGGGAACGGAATGTGGAATGGAATGGAATGGAATGTGGAATGGAATGCAATTGAATGGAATATGAAATGCAATGGAATGTCTAATTCAACGTGAAATGGAATGTAATGGAACATGGAATGGAACTTGGAAAGGTAAGTGCAATGGAATGTGGAATGCAATGTGGAATGCGGCGTGGAATAGAATGTGGAATGGAATGCGGAATGGAATGGAATGTGGATAGGAATGGAATGTAATGTGGAATGGAATATGGAATGGAATGGAATGTGAATTGGAATGGAATGTAATGTGGAATGGAATGTGGAATGGAATGGAATTTAATGTATAATAAATTGTGGAATTTAATGCAATGGAATATGGAAAGGAATGGAATGGTAGGTTATGTAATGTGGAATGGAAAGGAATGGAATGTGGAATGGATCGTGGAATGCAATGGAAAGGAATGTGGAATGGAATGGAATGGAAAACGGAATGTTACGTGGAATATAATGTGTATTGGAACGTAATGGAATGTGGAAATGAATGGAATGGAATGTGGAGTGGAAAGGAATTGTGTATGCAATAGAATGTGGAATGGAATGGAATCGAATCTGGAATGAAATGGAATGGAATGGTATAGAATGTGGAATGGAATGTAACGGAACGTGGAATGAAACGTGGAATGGAACTTGGAATGGAATATGGAATGGAATGAAATAGAATGTATAATGGAAGGGAATGGAATGTGGAATGGAATGTCGAATGGAATGGAATGGATTGGAATGGAATGGAATGTGGAATTGAATGGAATAGAATGTGGAAATGAATGGAATGGTATGGAATGTGAAATGAAATAGAATGGAATGGAATGTGGAATGGAATGGAATGGAATGCGGAATGGAATGGAATGGAATCTGGAAGGGAACTTAATGGAAAGTAGAATGGAATGGATTGCTGAATGGAATGGAAAGGAATGTGGAATGGAATGTAATCGAATGGAAAGAATGTGGAATTTAATGGAGTGGTAAGTGGAATGGAGTGGAATGAAATGGGGAAGAGAATGGGGAAAGGAAAGCAATGGAAGGTGGAATGGAATGTGAAATGGAATCTGGAATGTAACATGGAATGGAAAGAAATGGAACGTGGAATGCAATGGAATGGAAAGTGGAATGGAGTGGTATGGAACATAGAATGGAACGTGGAATGGAATGGAATGGAAAGTGGAATGGAACTTAGAATGGAATGTGGAATGGCATGTGGAATGGATCGTACAATGGAATGTGGAATTGAATATGGAATGGAATGTGGAATGGAATGTGGAATGCAATGGAATGGAATGTGGAATGGAATGGAGTGGAATGAAATGTATAATGGAATGTGGATTGGAATGGAATGGAATTTGTAATGGAATGGTATGGAATGTGGAATGGAATGTGGAATGGAAAGTTTTTGGAATGTGGAATGGAATGTCCAATGGAATGTGGAATGGAATATAATGCAATGTGGAATGGAATGGAGTGGAATGTAGAATAGAATGGAATGGAATGTAAAGTGGAATGGAATGTGAAGTGGAATTTGGAATGGAACGTGGAATGCAACACGGAATGGAGTGGAATCCAATGTGGAATGGAATGTGAAATGGAATGGAATGAAATGTGGAATGTAAAGTGAAATGGAATGGAATGGGATGTGGAATGCAATGTGGAATGCAATGGAAGGGGATGTGGAAAGCAATGTGGAATGGAATGCAAAGGGATTTGGAATGCAATGTGGAATGGAATGGAATGGAATGTGGAATGGAATGTGGAATTTAATGGAATGGAATATGGAATGGACTGTGGAATGGAATGGAATGGATTGTGGAATGGAATGGAATCGAATGATATGGAATGTGGAATCGGGTGGAATGGCATGTGGAATAGAGTGTGGAATGGAATGGAATTGAACGTGGACTGGAATATGGAATGGAACGTGGAATGGAACGTTGAATGGAATGTAGAAAGCAATGGAATGGAATGTGGAATGGAAGGGATTCGAATATGGGATGGAATGTGGAACGGAATGGAATGGAAGGGAAGGGAATGGAATGTGGAATGGAATGGAATGAAATGCGGAATGGAATGGAATGGAATGTGGAATGGAATGCAATTGAATGGAATATGAAATGCAACGGAATGTCTAATCAACGTGGAATGGAATGTAATGGAACATGGAATGGAACTTGGAATGGTACGTGCAATGGAATGTGGAATGCAATGTGGAATGCGGCGTGGAATAGAATGTGGAATGGAATGTGGAATGGAATGGAATGTGGATTGGAATGGAATGTAATGTTTAATGGAATGTGGAATGGAATGGAATTTCAAGTGTAATAAAATGTGGAATTTAACGCAATGGAATATGGAAAGGAATGGAATGGAGGGTTATGTAATGTGGAATGGAAAGGAATGGAATGTGGAATGGATCATGGAATTCAATGGAATGGAAAGTGGAATGGAATGGAATGGAACACGGAATGTTATGTGGAATATAATGTGTATTGGAATGGAATGGAATGTGGAAATGAATGGAATGGAATGTGGAGTGAAAAGGAATTGTGTGTGCAATAGAATGAGGAATGGAATGGAATCGAATCCGGAATGAAATGGAATGGAATGGTATGGAATGTGGAAAGGAATGGAACGGAATGTTGAATGGAACGTGGAATGGAACTTGGAATGGAATGTGGAATGGAATGAAATGGAATGTATAATGGAAGGGAATGGAATGTGGAATGGAATGGAGTGGAATGAAATGTATAATGGAATGTGGATTGGAATGGAATGGAATTTGTAACGGAATGGTATGGAATGTGGAATGGAAGGTGGAATGTAAAGTTTTTGGAATGTGGAATGGAATGTCCAACAGAATGTGGAATGGAATATAATGCAATGTGGAATGGAATGGAGTGGAATATAGAATGGAATGGAATGTGGAAAAGAATGTGGAATGGAATGTGGAATGGAATGGAATGGAATGAAGAATGGAATGGAACAGAATGTGGAATGGAATGGAATGGAATGGAATGGAATGTGAAAAGGAATTTGGATTGGAATGTGAAATGGAATGTGCAATGGAATGTGGAACGGAAAGAAATGGAACGTGAATGGAATTTAATTGAATGGAAAGTGGAATGCAATGTGGAACGGAATGTTAAATGAAACGTGGAAAGGAAAACAGAATGGACTGGAATCCAATGTGAAATGGAATTTGAAATGGAAAGGAATGAAATATGGAATGCAATGTGGAATGGAATGGAATGGGATGTGGAATGCAATGTGGAATGGAAGGGAATGGAATGTGGAATGCAATGGAATGGAATGAGGAATGGATAGTGGAATGGAATGGAATGGATTGTGGAATGGAATGGAATGGGATGGAATTGTATGGAATGTGGAATCGGACGGATTGGAATGTGGAATAGAGTGTGGAATGGAATGGAATTGAAAGTGGAATGGAACGTGGAATGGAACGTGAAATGGAACGTTGAATGCAGTGTAGAATGGAAGGGATTCGAATATGGAATGGAATGCGGAATGGAACTGAATGGAAGGGAATGGAATGGAATGTGGAATGGAATGGAATGTTGAATGGAATGGAATGGAACGTGGAATGGAATAGAATGGAATGCGAAATGGAACGCAATGGAATGTGGAATGGAACACAATGGAATATGGAATGGAATGGAATTGTATGGAATATAGAATGGAATGGAATGTGGAATGGAACGCGGAATGGAATGGAGTGGAACACGGAATGGAACCTTGAATGGTACGTGCAATGGAACGCGGAATGCAATGTGGAATGGAGCGTGGAATAGAATGTTGAAAGGAAAGTGGAATGGAATGGAATGGAATGTGGACTGGAATGGAATGGAATGTGGAGTGGAATGGAATGGAATTTAATGTATAATAGTATGCGGAATGGAATGGAATGGAATGTGGAATGGAATGGAATTGAAATTTACGTTATGTGGAAATGAATGGAATGGATTGTGAAATTGAACGTGGAATGTAACGGAATGGAACGAGGGGTGGATTGTGGTATGGAATATGGAATGGAATGGAACGTGGAATACAATGTAATGGAATGAAATTTGGAATAGAATCTGCAATGGAATGTGAAATGGAATGGAATGGAATATGGAATGGAATGGAATGGAATGTGGAATGGAATGTTAAATGGAATTGAATGGATTGTTTAAATGGAATGGAAAGGAATGTGGAATGGAATGTGGACTTAATGGAATGTGGAATGGAATGGAATGTGGAATGGAACGGAATGGAATGTGGAATGGAATGAGAAATGGAATATGTAATGGAACGCCTTGGAATGTGGAAGGGAATGTAGAATGGAATGTGGAATCAAAAGTGTAATGGAATGGAATGGAATGTGAAATGGAACGTGGAATGAAAAGGAATGCAACGTGGAAATGAACTTGGAATGGAATGTGGAATGGAATGGAATGGAAAGGAATTTGGAATGGATTGAGGAAAGGAACGTGGAATGGAATGGAAAGGAATATGGAATAGAACGTGGAATGGCTCATGGAATAGAAAGTGGAATGGGAAGTGGAATGGAATGTGGATTGGATAGTGGAATGGAAAGGGGAATAGAATGGAATGCAATCTGCAATGGAATGTGGAATGGAATGGAACGGAATGTGGAATGGATTGGAATGGATGTGGAGTGGAATGTTTAATGGAATGAACTGGAATGTGGAATGGAACGGAATGGAATGTGCAATGGAATGGAATGGAATGTTCAATGGAATGGAATGGAATGTGGAACGGAATGTGGAATGGAATGGGTTGTGGAATGGAACAGAATGTGGAATGGAGTGAAATGGAATGGAATGAAAAACGGAATGGAAGGGAGTGAGTAATGGAATGGAAAGGAATGGAATGGAATGTGGAATGGAATAGAAACTGGAAAGAAATGCAATGGAAACGAAAGTGGAATGAAATGGATTGGAATGGAGTGGAATGGAATGTGGAATGGGAAGGAATGGAATGTGGAATGGAATAGAATGTGGAATGTAATCAAATGCAATGGAAAGTGAAATGGAATGGAATGGAATATGGAATGGAAAGGAATGACATGTGGAATGGAATGGAAGGTGGACTGGAATGTGGAATGGAATGTGGACAGCAATGTGGAGTGTATTGGAAATGAATGTGTAATGGAACCTGGAACGGAATGGAATGGCATGTGGAAAAGAACCTGGAAAGGAAAGAGGAATGGAAAGTGGAATGGAACGTGGAATGGATTAGAATGGAACGTGGAATGCAATGGAATGGAATGTGGAATGGAGAGGAATGGAACATGGAATGGAATGTGGAATGGTATGGAATGTGGATTGTATTGTGGAATTGAATGGAATACCGAATGGAATTTGAAAAGGAATGGAATGGAATGTGGAATAGAATGTGGAAACGGTTGAGGAATGGAATGGAATGCAATGTGGAATGGAATGGAATGGAATGGAATGTGGAATGGAATGGAATGGAATGTGGAATGGAATGGAATGGAATGTGCAATGGAATGGTTTGGAATGTGGAATGGAATGTGGAAAGTAATGGAATGGAATGTGGAAAGTAATGGAATGGAATGTGGAATGGAATGGAATGGAATGGAATGAAATTGGAATGGATAATTGGAAAGGAACGGAATGGAGTGTGAAATGGAATGTGGAATGGAATATGGAATGGAATGTGGAAAGGAATGGAAAGAATGGCATGGAATGTGGAATCAAACGGAATGAAATGTGAAATGGATCGTGGAATGGAAAGTGGAATGGAAGGTGGAATGGAATGGAATGGAATGTGGAATGGAATGGAATGGAATGTGGAATGGAATGAGGAATGAAAAATGGCGTGGAATGTGGAATGTAATGTGGAATGGAATGGAAAGGAATGCAAAGGTATGGAAAGGAATGTGGAATGAATTGTTAAATGGAAAATGGAATGGAATGTGGAATGGAATGTGGAATGGCATAGAATGGAATGGAATGGAATGTTGAATGGAATAGAAAGTAAGGTGGAATTTAATGTATTGGAATGTGGAATGGAAGGTGGAATGGAATGGAATGAAATGGAATGTTGAATGGAATGTGGAATGGAATGAAATGGAATGGAATGGAATGGAATGCAACAAGGAATACAATGTTGAAGGGAACGTTGAATGGAATGCTAAATGGAATGTGTAATGGAATGCAATGGAATGAAGGGAATGTGGAATGGAATGGAATGCAATGTGGCATGGAATGGAATGGAATACAATGGAACGGAATGGAATGTGGAAAGGAATCTGGAATGGAATTGAATGCGGAATGGAATGGAATTGAATATGGAATGGAATGTGTAGTGGAATGAAAGGGAATGGAAGATGGAAAGGAAAGTGGAATGGAACGTGGAATGGAAAATGGAATGTAACTTGGAATGGAACGTGGAATCGAATGGAATGGAATGTGGAATGGAATGGAATAGAATGTGGAATGGAATGGAATGGAATGGAATGTGAAATGGAATGCTATGGAATGTGGAATGGAATGGAATGGAATGGAATGTGGAGTGGAATGCGGAATGGAATGAAATGGAATATGGAATGCAATGGAACGGAATTTGGAATGGAATGTAATGGCATGTGGAATGGAACGTGGAATGGATTGTGGAATGGAATGTTTAATGCAATGGAGTGGAATGTGGAATGAAAAGTGGAATGGAATGGAATGGAATGTGGCATGGAATGGAATGGAATGTGGAATGGAAAGTGGAATGGAACGTGGAATAAAATATGGAAAGGAATGTGGAATGGAATGCAAAGAAATGTGGAAAAGAATGGAATGGAATGGAAAGGAATGTCGTATGGAATGTGGAATGGAATGTGGAAAGAAATGTGCAATGCAACGCAATGGAATGTGGAATGGAATGTGGAATGGAGTGTGGAATGGAGTGTGGAGTGGAACGGAATGGAATCTGTAATTGAATGTGGAAAGGAATGTGGAATTTAGTTTGGAATGGAATGTGGAATGTAACGGAATGGAGTGTGGGATAGCAAGTGGAATGTAACAGAATGGAAAGTGGAATGAAGGTAGAATGGAAAGTGAAATGAAACGGAATTGAAAGTGTAATTGAACGTGGAATGGAATGTAATGGGACGTGGAATGGAAAGTGGAATGGAACGTGGAATGTGATGAAATGGAAAGTAAAATGGAATGTGGAATGGAATGTGGAAAGGAATGGAATGGAATGTGGAATGGAATGTGGAATAGAATGGAATGCAATGTGGAATTGAATGTGGAATGGGATGGAATGGAATGTGGAATGGAATGTGAAATGGAATGTGGAATGGAACGTGGAATGGAATGGTAAATGGAATATTGAAAGGAACGGAATGTAATGTGGAATGCAATGTGGAATGAAATGGAATGAAAGGTGGAATGAAATGGAATAGAATGAGGAACAGAATGTGATATGGAATATGATATGGAATGTGGAATGGAATGTAATGCAATATGAATGGAATGTGGAATGGAATGTGGAATGGAATGTGGAATGGAATGGAATGAAATGGATTGTGTAATGGAATGTGTAATGCAATGTGGAAAGGAATGGAATGGACTGTGGAATGTAAGGTGGAATGGAATTTGGAATAGAATGTGCAATGGAAAATGGAATTCAATGTGGAATGTAATCTGGAATGGAAAGTGGAATGGATGGTGGAATGGAATAGAATGGAATGGAATGGAATGGAATGTGGAATGGAATGGAATGGAATGTGGAAAGGAATGGAATGCAATATAGAATGGAACGTGGAATGTAATGGAATTAATCGTGGAATTGAAGTGTGAATGGAACGTCTAATGGAACGTGGAATGGAATGGGTAAGGAATGGAATGGAAAGCAGAATGGAATGTGGAATGGAATGTGGAATGGAACGTGGAAAGGGACGTAGAATGGAGTAGAATCCAATCTGGAATGGAATGTGAGGTGGAATGCAATGAATTGTGGAATGCAATGTTGAATGGAACAGAATGGAATGTGGAATGCAATGTGGAATGAAACGTTGAGTGGAATGTGGAAAGCAATGGAATTGAATGTGGAATGGAAGGGATTCGAATACGGAATGGAATGTGGAATGGAACGGAATGGAAGGGAATGGAATGGAATGTGGAATGGAATGGAATGCAATGTGCAATGGAATGGACTGGAATGCGGAATGGAATGGAATGGAATGTGGAAAGAAAGGAATTGAATGGAATATGGAATGGAATGGAATGTGTAATGGAACGTGGAATGGAATGAAATGGAACGTGGAATCGAACATGGAACGGTACATGCAATGGAATGCGTAAAGCAAGGTGGAATGCTTCGTGGAATAGAATGTGGAATGGAAAGTGGAATGGCATGGAATGGAATGTGGATTGGAAGGGAATGGAATGTGGAAAGGAATGTGGAATGGAAAGACAAGGATTCTTTAATTGGAATGGAAAGGAATGTGGAATGGAATGTGGACTGGAATGGAATGCAATGTGGAATGGAATTTGGAATGGAATGGAATGGAATGTGGAATCGAACGAGAAAAGGAATGTGGAATGGACAACCTTGGAATGTGGAAAGGAACGTGGAATGGATTGTTGGAATGGAAAGAGTAGTGGAAAGGAAGGGAACGTGGACTTGAACGTGGAATGGAAAGGAATGGGACGTGAAAAGGAACTTGGAATAGAAAGTGGAATGGAACTTGGAATGCAATGTGCAATGGAACGTTTAAAGGAACTTAGAATGAAAGGTGGAATGGAACGTGGAATGGAATGTGGAATGGAACGTGGAATGGAATGTGGAACGGAATGTGGAATGGAACATGTAATGGTATGGAATGGAACGTGGTATGGAACATGGAATGGCATGGAGTGCAACATGGAAAGGAATGAGGAATGGAATGTGCAATGGAATGTGGAATGGATCATGGAATGGAACGTGAAATGGAATGGAATGCAATGTGGAATGGAATGGAATGTGGAGTGGAATGTTTAATTGAATGAAATGGAATGTGGAAACAAATGTAATGGAATGTGCAATGGAATGTTGGAATGTGGAATGGAATGTGGAATGGAAAGGGATGAGGAATGGAATAGAATGGGGAATGGAGTGAATTGGAATGGAATGTAGAATGGAATGGAATGGAATGTGTAATGGAATGGAATGGAATGGAATGTGTAATGGAATGGAATGGAATGGAATGTGGAGTGGAATGGAACGGAATGTGCAATGGAATAGAAATTGGAACGAAATGGAATGGAACGGAATGTGGAATGGAATGGAATGGAATGGAATGAAATGGAATGTGGAATGGAATGGAATGGAATGGAATGTGGAATGGAATAGAATGTGGAATGGAATGAAATGGAATGGAAGGTGAAATGGAATTGAAAGTAGTGTGGAATGGAATGGCAGGTGGAAAGGAATCAAATGGCTTGTGGAATGGAACGGAATGTAACGGAATGTGGACTGCAATGTGGAATGGAATGTGGACTGCAATGTAGAGTGGATTAGAATTTAAAGTGTAATGGAACTTGGAGCGGAATGGAATGGCATGTGAAATAGAACCTAGAAGGGAACGAGGAATTCAACGTTGAATGGAACGTGGATTGGATTAGAATGGAACGTGGAATGCAATGGAATGGAATGTGGAATGGAATGGAATGGAATGTTGAATGGAATGTGGAATGGAATGGAATGTGGAATGGAACGTGGAATTGAATGGAATGCCGAATGAAATGTGGAAACGAACGGAATGCAGTGGAAAGGAATGTGGAAAGGAGTGGAATGGAATGGAATGTGGAATGGAATCGAACAGAACGAGGAATGGAATGGGTTGAAAAGTGGAATGGAATGTGGAATATAATGGAATGGAATGTGGAATGGAATGGATTGGAATCGAAAGTGGAATGGAAAATTGGAATGGAATGGAATGGAATGTGAAATGGAATGTGGAATGAAATGTGGAATGGAATGTGGAATGTGTTGGAAGGGAATGGAATGGAATGTGGAATCGAATGGAATGGAATGTCAAATGGAATGTGGAATGGAATGTGGAATGGAATAGAAGGGAATGGAATGGAATGTGGAATCGAATGGAATGGAATGTGAAATGGAATGTGGAATGGAAAGTGGAATGGAAGTTGGAATGGAATGGAATGTAATGTGGAATGGAATGGAATGGAATGGAATGTGGAGTGGAATGGAATAGAATGAAGAGAAATGTGAAATTGAATGCAATGGAATGTGGAATGGAATGTGGAATGGAATGCAATGGAATGGAATGGAACTGAATGTGGAATGGAATGGAATGGATTGTGGAATGGAATGGAATGGAATGGGTAATGGAATGGAAAGGATTGGAATGGAAGGTGGAAGGGAAAGTGGAATGGAACATGGAATGGAACGTGGAATGGAATGGAATGGAATTTGTAATGGAATGGAATGGATGCGAATGGACGTTGGAAGGGAAAGTGAAATGGAATATGGAATGGAACGTGGAATGGAATGGAATGGAATGTGGAATGCAATGGTGTGGAATGTGGAATGGAATGGAACGGAATGTGGAATGGAAAGTAGAGTAGAATTGAATGGTGTGTGGAATAGAATGTGGAATGGAATGGAATGGAATGTGGAATGCGGAATGTAATGGAATGGAATGTGGAATGGAATGGAACGGATTGGAACGTGCAATGAAATATGGAGTGGAACATGGAATCGAATATGGAATGGAATGTGGAATGGAATGTGGAATAGAATGTGGAATAGAATGAAATGGAAATGAATGTGGAATGTAATGTGGAATGGAATGGAATGGAATGTGGAATGGAATGTAATGGGATGTGGAATTCAATGGAAGGTGGAATGATATACAACGTGGAATGGAATGGAATGGAATGTGGAATGGAATGGAATGGAATGTGGAATGGAATGTAATGCAATGTGGAATGGAATGGAATGGAATGTGGAATGGAATAGAATAGAATGGAATGGAATGGAATTTGGAATGGAATAGAATGGAATGGAATGGAATGCAATGTGCAATGGAGTGGAATGGATTGCGGAATGGAATAGAATGGAATGGAATGGAATGGAATGTGGAATTGAATTGACTGGAATGTTAAATGGACTGCATTAGAATGTGGAATGAAATGGAATGGAACGTGGAATGGAATCTAGAATGGAATTCGGATTTGAATGGAATGGAATGGAATGTGGAATTGAATAGAATAGGATGTGGTATGGAATGGAGTGGAATGTGGAATGGCATAGAATATAACGTGGAATGGAATGTGGAAAGGAATGTGGAATGTAATGGAATGGAATGTAGAATGAAATGGAATGGAATGTGAAATGAAATGTAACGTGGAATGGAAAGGAATGGAAAGTGCATTGGAATGTAAAGGAATGTGAATTGTAATGGAATATAATGTAATGGAATGTGAAATGGAATGTGAAATGGAATTTGGAATGCAATGTGAAACGTAATGTGGAATGCAATGTGGGATGGAATGAAATGCAATGTGGAAAGGAAAGGAATGGAATGTGGAATGGAATGGACTACAGCAGGTAATGGAACATAAAAGGGAACGTGGAATGCAATGTGGAATGAAATGGAAAGGAATGTCTTCTCGAATGTGGTATGGAATGGAATCGAAAGTGGAATGGAATGTGGAATAGAAATGAATGGAATCGAATGTGAAATGGAAGCTGGAAAGGAACGTGAAAGGGAATGTGGAATGCAATGATAAATGGAGTGTGTAATGGAATGGAATGGAATGTGAAATGGAATGTGGAATGGAATGTGGAATGGAATGAAATGGAAAGTGGAATGTAATGGAACGGAATGGAATTTAACGTGGAATGGAAGGTGGAATGGAATGCTGAATGGAATTTAATGGAATGTGCAATGGAATGTGGAATGGAAAGGAATGGAATGTTGAATGGAGTGTGGAATGAAATGTGGAATGGAATGTGGAACGGAATGGAATGGAATGTGTAGTGGAGTGGAATGGAATGTGAAATGGAATGTGGAATGGAAGGTGGAATGGAATGTGGAACTTAATGGAATGGAACGAGGAATGGAATATTGAATGGAATGGAATGGAATATTGAATGGAATGGAATGGAAAGTGAAATGGAATGAATAATGGAAAGGAATGGAAAGTGGAATGGAATTGAATGGAATGTGAAATTGAATATGGAAAGGAAGTTGGAATGTATCGTGGAATGTAATGGAATGAAACGTGGAATGGACTATGGAATGGAATGCTATGTAATGTGGAATGGAATGGAATGTAATGTGGAATGGAACTTGAAATGGAACGTGGAATGGAACGTGGAATGTAACGTGGAAAGGAATGTGGAATGGAACGTGGAATGGAATAGAATGGAATGCAATGGAATGGAATGGAATGGAACGAGGAATGGAATGGAAGGGAAATCAATGTGGAATTGAATGCAATGCAATGTAGAATGGAAAGGAATGGAACGTGGAATGGAATGTGAAATGGAATATGGAATGTAATGTGGAATAGAACGCAATGGAAAGTGAAATGGAATGGAATGGAATGTGGAATACAATGGAATGGAATGGAATGTGGATTGGAATTTGGAATGGAATGTGGAATGGAAATGAATGGAATGTGGAATGTAACGGAATGGAATATGGAATGGAATGGAATGTGGAATGGAATGGAATGTGGAATGGAATGGAATGTGGAATGGAACGGAATGTGGAATGGAATTGAATGGAATGTGGATTGGAATTGAATGCAATGTGGATTAGAATGGAATGGAATGGAATGTGAAATGGAATGTGTAATGGAATGTGGAAACGAATATGCAATGGAATGAATTGGAACGTGGAATGGAGGGTAGTGGAACGTGGAAAGGAATGCAATGGAATGTGGATTGGAACGTGGAATGGAATGTGGAATGGAATAGAATGAAATGTGGAATGAAGTGGAATGGAATGGGATGTGGAATGGAATTGAATGGTATGTGGAATGGAATGTGGAGTGGAATGGAAAGGAATGTCGAATGGAATGTCGAATGGAATGGAATAGAATGTGGAATCGAATGTGGAATGGAATAGAATAGAAAATGGAATGGAACGTGGAATGGAATGGAATGCAACGTGGAATGGAACGTGGAATGGAATGGAATGCAACGTGGAATGGAAAGTGGAATGGAACGTGGAGTGCAATGTGGAATGGAATATGGTATGGAATGGAATTGAATGTGGAATGGAAAGTGTAATGGAATGGAGTGGAATGTGGAACGGAATGGAATGGAATGTGGAATAGAATGGAATGAAATGGAATGTGGAATGGAATGGAATGGAATTTGGAATGGAATGGAATGAAATGTGGAATGGAATGGAATGAAATGTGGAATGAAATGGAATGGAATGTGGAATGGAATTGAATGGTATGTGGAATGGAATGTGCAATAGAATTGAATGTAATGTGCAATGGAAGAGAATGGAATGAAATGGCATGAGAATTGGAATGTGTAATGGAATGTTAAATGGAATGTGGATTGGAATGTGGAATAGAATGAAGTGGATCGTGGAATGATATTGAATGGATCATGGAACTGAATGGAATGGAATGTGGCATGGACGGTAGAATGGAACTTGGAATGGAATGTAGAATGGATCGTGGAAAGGAATAGAATGGATTGTGGAATGGAATGGAATGGAATGTGAAATGGAAAGTGGAATGGAATGCAATGAAATGTGGAAGGGAAAGTGGAATGGAATGGAAAGGAATGTGGAAAGGAATGGAATGGAATGTGGAATGCAATGTGGGATGGAATGGAATGGAATTTGGAATGGAAATTTGAATGCAATGGAATGTGGAATGTAAAGAGAAATGCAATGTGGAATGGAATGGATTGGAATGTGGAATGGAATGTGGAATGGAATGCAATGGAACGTGGAATGGAATGGAATTGGTTTGTATGGAATGTGGAATGGAATTTGATTGAATGTGGAATGCAATGTGAAATGGAATGGAATGGAAAGTGAAATGGAACGTGGAATGGAAAGTAGCATGGAACATGGAATGTAACATGGAAAGGAATGTGGAATGGAATGGAAGGGAAAGTCGAATTAAATGCAATGGAATGTGTAATGGAATGGAATGGAATGGAATGGAAGGTGAAATGGAATGTGGAATGGAATGTGAAATGGAATGTGGAACGGAATGTGGAATTGAATGAAATGGAACGTGAATGGAATGGAATGGAATGTGGAACGAAATGAAATGGGACGTAGAATGGAAGGTGGAATAGAAGGTGGAAAGGAATGTGCAACGGAATGAGCAATGGAACGTGGAATGCAATGGAAACGAACGTGGAATTGATCGTGGAATAGAATGGAAAGGAACGTGTAATGGAATGTGGAATTGGTCGTGGAATGGAATGTGGAATGCAACGGAATGGAGTGTGTTATGAAACGTGGAATGGAACGGAATGGAATGTGGAATGGAATGAGCAATGCCATTGGATGGAATGTGGAAAAGAATGAGGATTGGAATGGAGGGGAATCTGGAATGGAATGGAATGGAAAGTGGAATGGAATGTGGACAGGAATGCAGTGGAATTTGGAATGGAATGTGGGATGTAAAGGTCTGTGGAAAGGAATGTGGAATCAAAAGAGGAATGGAATGCAATGGAACGTGAAATGTAACGTGGAGTGGAACGGAATGGTATGTGGAATGGAACGTGGAATGGAAAGAGGAATGGAAATTGGAATGGAATGTAATGGAATGGAAGGTGGAGTGCAATGTGGAATGGAATGTGGAATAGAATGGAATGGAATGTGGAATGGAGTCTGGAATGGAATGTGGAATGGACTGTGGAATGGAATCTGCAATGCAAAGTGGAAAGGAATGTGGAAACGAATGGAATGGAACCAGGAATGGAATGTGGAAACGAATGCAATAGACCGTAGAATGGAATGTGTAATGGAATGGAATGCAATGTGTAATGGAATGGAATGGAAAGTGGAATGAAATGGAATGGAATGTGGAATGAAATGGAATGGAATGTTGAATAGAATGGAATGGAATGTAGATTGGAATGAAATGGAATGGAATGTCGAATAGAATGTGGAATGGAATGTGGAATGCAATGGAATGTGGAATGGAATGCAATGGAATGGAAAGTGGAATGCAATATAATGGAATGTGGAATGGAAGGGAATGTTTTGGAATGTGGAATGGAATGCAATGGAATGTGGAATGGAAGGCAAAGGAATGTGGAATGGAAAGGAATGGAATGTGGAATGGAATGGTACGGAATTTGGAATGGAATGGGATTGAAAGGAACGCTGAATGGAATGGAGTGGAATGTGGAATGGAACGGAATGGAATGTGGAATGGAATATGGAATGGAATGGAAAGGATTGTGAAATGAAATGGAATGGAATGTGAAATGGAGTCTGGAATGGAATGTGAAATGGAATGTGGAATGGAATGTCGAAAGAAATTCAATGGAATGTGGTATGGAATGAGAAATTGAAAGGAACAGAATGTGGAAGGGAAAGTGGAATGCAATGAATTGGAATGTGCAATGTATTGTGGAATGGAATGGAATGGAATGGAATGTGGAATGGAATGGAATGTGGAATTCAATGTAATGGAATGGAATGTTGAATGGAATGGAATGGAATAGAATGTGGAATGGAATGGAAAGGATTGTGGAATGGAATGTGGAATGGAATGGGATACATTGCGTAATGGACTCTGGAATGGAATGTAATGGAATGTGGAATGGAATGGAATATGGAAAGGAATGTGGAATGGAATGGAATGGAATGTGGAATGGAATGCGGAATCGAATGAAATGGGAAGCGTAATGGAATGTGGAATGGATTGGAATGGAATCTTTATTGGAATGCCATGGAATGTGGAATGGAATTAAATGGAATGTGGAATGGAATGGAGTGGAATATGCAATGGAATGCAATGGAATGGAATGGAACGTGGAATGGAATGTGGAATGGAAAGTGGAGTGCAATGGAATGGAATGTGGAATGGAATGGAATGGAAGGAGAAATGGAATGGAATGGATTGGAATGGAATGTGGAATGGAATGGAATGGAATGTGGAATGGAATGGAATGGAAAATGGAATGGAATGGAAAGGAATGGAATATGGAAGAGAATGGAATGGAATGGAATGTGGAATGGAATGGAAATTAATCAGGAATGGAAAGGAATGGAATGTTGAATGGAATTTGGAATGGAATGGAATGGAATGTGGAATAGAATGTGGAATGGAATAGAATGTAATGGAATGTGGAATGGAATGGAATATAAAATATGGAACTGAATGGAATTGAACATGGATTGGAATGGAGAGGAATGTGGAATGGAATGTAGAAGATAAGGAATGGAATGTGGAATGGAATAGAATGGAATGTGGAATGGAATGTGGAATGGAATGAAATGGAATGTGGAATGGAATGGAATGGAATGTGGAAAGGAATGGAATGGAATGTGGAATGGAATGGAATGGAATACAGAAGGGAATTGAATGGTGTGTGGAATGAAATAGAAAGGAATGTGGAATGATATTGAATGGAATGGTATGGAATGTGGAATGGAATGTGGAATGGAATGTAATGGAATGTGCAGTGGATTGTGGAATGGAATGGAATGGAATGTGACATGAAATACAGAATGGAAAGGAATGGAATGTGGAATGGAATGTGGAATGTAATGTGGAATGGAATGGAATGGATTGAAGAATGGAAAATGCAATGGAATGGAATGCACTGTGGAATGGAATGAGGAATTAAATGTGGAATGGAACGTGGAATTCAAAGGAATGGAATGTGGAATGGAACGTGTAATGGAATTGATTGGAACGTAGTATTCAACACGGAATGGAATGGATTGGAACTTTGAGTTCAGTGTGGAATGGATTATGGAATGGAATGTGGAAAGGAAAGTGGAATGGAATGGAACGGAATGTGCAACGGAATGGAGTGGAACGTAGAATGGAACGTGGAATTTAATGGAACGGAATGTAGAATGTAATGTGGAATGCAATCAAATGGAATGGAAAGCAATGTGTAATGGAATTGAATGGAATGTGGAATGGAATGTGGAATGGAATGTGGACAAGACTTTAATGGAATGTGTAATGGATTGCTGAATTCAGTGGAAAGGAATGTGGATAAGAATGTTCAGTGGAATGGAATGGAATGTCAAATGCAATGGTGTTGAATGGAATGTGGAATGGAATGGAAAGGATTGTCGAATGGTGTATTGAATGGAATGGGATGCAATGTGGAATGGAATGTGGAATGGAATGAGGAAAAGAATGAGAAACAGAATTGAATGGAATGTCAAATGGAATGTGGAATGAAATGGATTGGAATGAGGAATGGAAAGTGGAATGGAATGGAAAGAAATTGATTGGAATGTGGAATGGAATGTGGAATGGAATGTAATGGTATGGATTGTGGAATGGAATGGAATGGTATGTGGTATGGAATGGAATGGAATGGAATCTGTAATGGAGTGGAAAGGATTGTGGAAAGGAATATGGAATGGAATGGGATACAATGTGGAATGGAATGTGCAATGCAATGGAATGGAATTTGGAATTGAATGTGGAATGGAATGGAATGGAATGGAAAGTGGAATAGAATGGAATGGAATGGAATGTGAAATGGAATGGGATGGAATGGAATGTGGAGTGGAATGCAATGGAATGGATTGTGGAATGGATTGTTGAGAGGAATGGAATGGAATGCGGAATGGATTGTTGAATGGAATGAAACGGAATGTGGAATGGAATGTGCAGTGGAATTGAATGGAATGTGGAATGGAATGGAGAGGAATGGAATGTGGAATGGAAAGGAAAGTATTGTCGAATGGAATATGGAATGGAATGGGATGCAAAGTGGAGTGGAATGTGTAATGGAATGGATTTGAATGTGGAATGGAATGTGGAATAGAATGAGAAATAGAATTGAATGGAATGTGGAATGGAATGTGGAATGAAATGGATTGGGATGTGGAATGGAATGTGGAATGGAATGGAATGGAATTTGGAATGAAATGGATTGGAATGTGGAATTCGATGGAATGGAATGGAATGTGGAATGGAATGGAAAGGAATGGAATGTGCAATGGAATGGAAAGGATTGCAAAATGGGATATGGAATGGAAAGGCATGCCATGTGGAATGGAATGTTGAATGAAATGGAATGGAATGTGGAATGTAATGGAATGGAATGTGGAATGGATTGGAATGGAATGGAATTTGGAATAGAATGGAATGGAAAAGTATGTGGAATGGAATGGAATGGAATGGAATGGAATGTGGAATGGAATGTAATGGAATGTAGAATGGAATGTGGAATGGAATGGGATGGAATGTGGAGTGGAATGTGGATGGAATGGAATGGAAAGGAATGTGGAAAGGAAGGTGCAATGGAATGTGGAATGGAATTGAATGGAATGTGGAAAGTAATGGAATTGAATGTGGAAAGGAATGGATTGGAATATGGAATGGAAACGAATGGAACTTGGAATGGAATGGAATGGAATGTGGAATGCAATTGAATATAATGGAATCGAATGTGGAATGTAATTGAATGGAATGTGGAATGGAATGTGCAAAGGAAAGTGGAATGGAACGGAATGGAAAGTGGAATGGAAAGTGGAAAGGAATGGAAGGGAATGTCGAATTGATGGTTGGATATAATGGAACGGAATGTGGAATGGAATGTGGAGTGGAATTGGATGGAATGTGAAATGCAACGGAATGGCCTGACAAATGGAATGGAATGGAAAGGAATTTAATGTCGAAAGGAATTTGGAATTGAATGGAATGGAATGTGGAATGGAATGGAAACGAATGTAGAATGGAATGGAATGGAATATGGAACGGAATGTAGAATGGAAAGGAATGGAATGTGGAATGGAATTCGGAATGGAATGGAATGGAATGCGGAATGGAATGTGGAATGGATTGGAATGGAATGTTTGATGGAATGCCATGGAAAGTGGAAAGGAATTGAATGGAATGTGTAATGGAATGGAGTGGAATGTGGAATGGAATGCAATGGAATGGAATGGAATGTGGAATGGAATGTGGAATGGAATGTGGAATGGAAAGTGGAATGGAATGGAATGGAATGTGGAATGGAATGAAATGGAATGTGAAATGGAATGGAATGGAATTTAATATGGAATGGAATGGAATAGAATGTGGAATGAAACAGAATGGAATATGGAATGGAATGGAACGGAATGGAATGTGGAAAAGAATGGAAATTTCTGTGACATGAAATGGAATGCAATTTGGAATGCAATGAGATGGAATGTGGATTGGAATGTGGAATGGAATCGAATGTAATGGAATGTGGAATAGAATGGATTATAATGGAATATGGAACCGAATGCAATTGAATGTGGAACGGAAAGGAAGGGAATGAGAATGCATTGTAGAAAGTAGTGGAATGGAATATGGAATGGAATGTGGAATGGAATGGAAGGGAATGAGGAATTGAATTGAATGGAATGTGGCATGGAACGTGGAATGGAATGGAATGGTATGTGGAATGGAATGGAATGGAATGTGGAAAGGAATAGAATGGAATGTGGAATGGAACGGAATGGAATGTGGAATGGAATTGAATGGAATATGGTATGAAATGGAAAGGAATGTGGAAAGAAATTGAATGGAATGGAATGGAATGTGGAATGGATAGTGCAATGGAATGGAATGTGGAATGGATAGTGTAATGGAATGGAATGGAATGTGGCTTGGAATTTGGAATAGAAAGGAATGGAATGTGGAATTGAAAGTGGAATGGAATAGAATGGAATGTAGAATGGATTATGCAATGGATTGGAATGGAATGTGGAATGGAATGTGGAATTTAATGTGGAATGGAATGTGGAATGCCAACGAATGGAATGTGGAATGGAATGTGGAATGGAATGGAGTGGAAAGTTTAATGGAACGCCGAATGGAAAGGAATGGAAGTTTGAGTGCAATGTGGAATGGAATGTGGAATGAAACGCGGAAAGGAACGTGGAATAGATTGGAATGGAACGTGGAATGAAATTTGGAATGGAATGTGGAATGTAATGTGGAAAAAATGTGGAATGGAATGGTATGGAATGTGGAATGGAATGGAACGTAATCTACAAAATAATGTGGAAGGCAATTGAATGGAATGGAATGGAATGTGGAATGGAACTGAATGGAATGTTGAATGGAATGTGGAATGGAAACTGGAATGTAATGGAATGGAATGTGGAATGGAATGTGGACATGAATGGAATGGAATGCTTAATGGATTGT
This sequence comes from Pongo abelii, assembly GCF_028885655.2. Classification (NCBI taxonomy): domain Eukaryota; kingdom Metazoa; phylum Chordata; class Mammalia; order Primates; family Hominidae; genus Pongo; species Pongo abelii. Next base: position 12,905,656 of record NC_071996.2, read on the forward strand.
TGAATTGAATGGAACGGAATGTGTAATGATATGTGGAGTGGAATGGGATGGAATGTGGAATGGAATGGAATGGACTTTGGAATGGATAGGAATGGAATGGCATTTAATGTGGAATGCAATGTGGAATGGAATGGAATGGAATGTTGAATGGAATGCAATGGAATATGGGCTGAAATGGAACGGAATGTAGAATGGAATGGAATGGTATATGGAATGGAATATGGAATGGATTGGAAAGGAATGTGGAATGGAATGGAATGGAATGTGGATTGGAATGGAATGGAATGTGGAATGTAAAGGAATGTAATGGAATGGACTGGAATGGAATGTGCAAAGGAATGTGGAATGGAATGTGAAATGGAAAGTGAAATAGAATGGAATGGAAAGTGGAATTTGGAATGGAATACAATGCAATGTGGAATGCAATGGAATGATATGTAGAATAGAATGCAATGGAATGGATTTTGGAATAGAATGTGGAATGGAAGGTGGAATGGAATGGAATGGATTGTGGAATGGAATGGAATCGAATGTGAAATTGAATGTGGATTGGAATGTGAAATGGAATGTGGAATGGAATGTGGAACGGAAAGAAATTGAACGTGGAATGGAATGGAATGGAGTGGAAAGTGGAATGGAATGTGGAATGGAACGTGGAATGGAACGTGGAATGGGAAGGAATACTATGTGCAATGGAATGTGTAATGGAATTCAACGAAATGTGAATGCAATGTGGAATTGAATGGAATGGGATGTGGAATGCAATGTGGAATGGAATGGAATGGAATGTGGAATGGAATGCAGTGGTATATGGAATGGAATTGAATGGAATGTGGAATGGAATGTGGAATGGAATGGAGTGGAATGTGGAATACAATGTGGAATGGAATGGAATGGAATGCAACGCGAAATGGAACTTGGAATGGCATGTGGAATGGAAAGTGAAATGGAATGCAAAAGAATGAGAAGGGAAGGTAATGGAATGTGGAATGGAAAGTGGAATAAATGGAATGCAATGTGTAATGGAATGGAAAATAATGTGGAATGGATGGTCAGGGAATGTGGAATGGAATGTGGAATGGAACGGAAAAATTGTGGAATGGAAGGTAATGGAAATGGAATGGAAAGTAACGGATCGTGGAATGGAATGGAATGGAACGTAGAATGGAACGAGGAATGGAATGTGGAATGGAGCGTAGAATGTAAAGTGGAATGTAATGTGGAATGGAAAGGAATGGAATGTGGAATGGAAGGGAACAGAATGTGGAATGGAATGGAATGGAATGTCGAATATAATTTGGAATGGAATGTAAAGAATCCAGAACGGAATAGAATGGAATTGAATGGAATGGAACGTGGAATGGAAAGTGGAATGGAATGTGGAATGGAATGTGGAATGGAATGGAATGGAATATGGATTGGAAGGGAATGGAATGTGGAATGGAATGTGTAATGGAATGGAATGGATTGTGGAATGGAGAGGAATAGAATGTGGAATGGAATCTATTGGAATGTAAGGTGGAATGGAATGTGAAATATAATGTGGAATGGAACCTGGAATGCAATGAAATTGAACGTGGAATGGAATAGAATGGAACGTGGAATGGAAAAGGATGGAACCTGGAATGGAACATGGAATGGAAAGTAGAATGGAACGTGGAATGCAATGGAATGGAATGTTGAATGGAGTGGATTGGAATGTGGAATGGAAGGGAATAGAATATGGAATGTAACGTGGAATTTAATGGAATGGAACGTGGAATGGATTGAAACGTCTAATGGAATGTAGACTGGAACGTGGAATGGAATGCAATGGAACGTGGAACGGAATGTGGAATTGAATGTGGAATGGGATGTTTAATGGAATGTGAAAGGGAATGTCGAATGCAATGTGGAATGCAGTGTGGAATAAAACGTGGAATGGAATGGAATGGAATGAAATGTGGAATGGAATGGAATGGAATGAGAAATGGCATGTGGAATGGAATGGAGTGGAAGGGAATGGAATGGAATGTGGAATGGAACGTTGAATGGAAATTGGAAAGGAATGTGGAATGGAGTGTGGAATGGAACGTGGAATGCAATGGAATGGAATGTGGAATGGAAAGTACAATGGAACGTGTAATGGAATGCAATGTGGAATGGAACACGGAATGGAATGGAATGGAACATGGAAAGGAACGTGGAATGAAACGTGGAATGGAAAGTGGAATGGAATGGAATGGAATGAGGATAGGATCGTGAAATGGAATGAAATGGAACGTGCAATGGAAAGTGAAATGGAACGTGGAAAGGAATGTGGAAGGGAACGTGGAATGGAGCGTGGAATGTAATGCAATGGAACGTGGAATGGGACGTTGAATGGAATGTGGAATGTAAAGTGGAATGGAATGGAATGGAATGAGGACTGGATCATGAAATGGAATGAAATGGAACGTGAATTGGAAAGTGAAATGGAACTTGGAATGGAATGTGGAAAAGAACGTGAAATGTAATGTGCAATGGAATGTGGAATGGAACGTGCAATGGAATGTGAAATGAAATATGGAATGGAACTTGAATGGCATGGAATGTGGAATGAAACATGCAATGGAATGTAGATTGGAATGTGGAATGGAACTTGGAATGGAATGTACAACGGAATGTGGAAAGGAACGAGGAATGGAATGGAATGGAAAGTGGAATGGAAAGTGGAATGGAATGGATTGGAACGTGGAAAGTAACGTGGAATGGAATTTTGTATGGAAAGTGCAAAGGAACGTGGAGTGGAATGGAATGGAATGTGGAATTAAATGTGGAATGGAACGTGGAATGGAATGGAACGGAATGTGGAATGGAATGTGGAATAGAATGCTGAATGAAATGTGAAATGGAATGGAACGTGGAATGGAATGGAACGGAATGTATCAATGGAATGGAATGGAATGTGCAATGTAATGTTGAATGGAATGTGTAATGTAATGGAATGTGGAATGGACAGGGAATGGAATTTGGAATGGAATGTGTAATGGAATGGAATGGAAAGGAACGGAATGCAATGGAATGGAATGTGTAATGGAATGTGCAATGGAATGTGGAATTTTATGGAATGGTATGGAATTTGGAACCTAATGGAATGGAATGGAATGTGGAATGGAATGGACTGCAAATTTGAATGGAATGGAATCGAATGTAGAATTAAATGGAATGGAAGGGAATGCAGAAAGTTATGCAGTGGAATGTGGAATGGAAAGTAATGGAATGGAATGGGATGTGGAATTGAATGGAATGGAAGGTGAATTGGAATGATATGGAATGTGGAATGGAAAGGAATGGAATGAAATGGAAGGTGGAATGGAATGTGAAATGGAATGTGGACAGGAAAGTGGAATGGAATGAAATGGAACGTGGAATGGTATGGAATGGTTCGTGGAATGGAATGGAATGGAACGTGGAATGGAACATGCAATGGAATGGAATGCAACGTGGAATGGTATGTGGAATTCAACGTGGAGTGGAAAGGAACGTGGAATTGAATTGAATGGAATGTTGTATGGAATGGAATGGAATGTTAAATGCAATGGATTGGAATGGAATGTGGAATGGAATGTTGAATGGGATGGAATGGAATGTTCAATGCAATGAAATGGAAAGGAATGTGGAATTGAATGGAATTGGAAGTGGAACGGAATGCAATGGAATGTGCAATAGAATGGGGAATGGAAAGGAATGGAAGGTGGAATGGAATGTGAAATGGAATGTGGAATGAAAATGGAATAGAATGAAATGGAACGTGGAATGGAAGGGAATGGAACGTGGAATGGAATGGCATGGAACGTGGAATGGAACGTGGAATGGAATGTGGAATGTAATGTGGAATATAATGTGGAATGGAATGTGGAATACAATGTGGAATGGAAAATGGTATTGAATGTGGAATGCAATGGAAAGGAATGTGGAATGGAAGGTGGAATGGAATGGAATGGAATGGTATGGAAAGTGGAATGGAATGGAATGCAATGTGTAATAGAACGTGGAATGGAATGGAATGGAAAGTGGAATGGATTGTGGAATGCAATGTGGAAAGGAAAATGGAATGGAACGTGGAATGGAATGGAATGGATTGTGGAATGTAATGTGGAATGGAATGTAATGCAATGTGGAATAGAAAGTGGAATGGAATGGAATGGAATGTGGAATTGAATGTGGAATGGAATGGAATGAAATATGGAATAGAACCTGTAATGGACTGGAACGGAATCCGGAATGAAATGGAATTTAATGGAATGCAAAGCGAAATGGAAAGTGGAATGGAAAGTGGAATAGAACGTGGAATGGAACGTTTAATGGAATGTGGAATGGAATGGAAAAGTATGAGAATGGAATGGATTGGAATGTGGAATACAATGTAGTATGCAATGGAATGGAATGGGGAATGGAATAGAATGGAATGGTATGGAATGTGGAATGGAATGGAATGCAATGTGGAATAGAACGTGGAATGGAATGGAGTGGAACGTGGAATGGAATGTAGAATGCAATGTGGAAAGGAAAATAGAATGGAACATGGAATGGAATGGAATGTATTGTGGAATGGAATGTGGAATGGAATGGAATGAATTGGAATGGAATGGAAAGTGGAATGGAATGGAATAGAATGTGGAATGGAATGGAATGTTATGGAATGTGGAATGGAATGGAATGTGTAATGCAATGGATTGTAATATGGTATGGAATTTAATGGAAAGTGGAATGGAATGAAATAGAATGGAATGAGGAATGGAATGTAATGGAATGTGGAATGGAATGTTATGGAATGGAAAGGAATGTGGAATTGAATGGAATTGGAAGTGGAATGGAATGGAATGGAAAGTGGAATGGAATGGAGAATGGAAGGTGAAATGGAATGTGTAAAGGAATGTGGAATGGAAATGGAATAGAATGAAATGGAACGTGGAATGGAAGGGAATGGAACGTGGAATGGAATGGTATGGAACGTGGAATGGAACGTGGAATGGAATGTGGAATGTAATGTGGAATATAACGTAGAATGGAATATGGAATTGAATGTGGAATGCAACGGAAAGGAATTTGGAATGGCAGGTGGAAGGGAATGGAATGCAACGGAATATACAATGGAAGGTGGAATGGAATGGTATGGAATGTGGAATGGAATGGTATGGAATGTGGAGTGGAATGGAATTGGATGGAACATGAAATGGAATTTGGAATGGAATGTGGAATGGAATGTTGAATGGAATGTGGAATGGAATTTAATGGAATGTGAAATGGAAAGTAATGGAATGCGGAATAGAATGGAATGGAATATGGAATGGAATGAAATGGAATGGAATGGTAGGTGAAACGGAATGTGGAATGGAATGTGAAATGGAATGTCGAATGGATTGTGGAACGGAATGAAATGTAACGTGGAATGGAATGGAATCAATGGTGGAATGGAATGGAATGGAATGTGGAAGGGAATGCGGAATTGAATGAGCAATGGAATGTGGAATGAAATGGAATATAATGTGGAATGGAATGGAATGGAATGTGGAATGGAATGGAATGGAATGTAGAATGGAATGTGCTTTGGAATGTGGAATGGAATGGATTGCAATGGGGTTTGGAATGTGGAATGGAATGTTGAATATATACTGGAATAGAACGCCGAATGGAAAGTGGAATGGAATTGAAAGGAATGTGGAATGGAACCTGGAATGGATTGTGCAATGGAACGTGGAATTGAATGTGCAATGCAATGTGGAATGTAAAGTGGAATGGAATGGAATGGAAAGTGGAATGGAACGTTTAATGGAATGGAATGGAACGTGGAATGGAATGGAATGAAACGTGGAATGGAATGGAATGGAATGTAACATGGAATGGAATGTGGAATGGAATGTGGAATTGAATGTGGAATGCAATGGAATAGAAGGTGGAATGGATTGGAATGTGGAATGGAAAAGCATGCAATGTTGAATGGAATGGAATGGAATGGAACGTGGAATATAATTGAAAGGAGTGGAATGTGGAATACAATGTGGAATGGAATGTGTAGTGTAATGGAATGGAATGTGGAATGTAATGGAAAGGAAAGTGGAATGGAATGGAATGGAATAAAAGGTTAAATGGAATGTGGAATGGAATGTGAAATGGAATGTGGAACGGAATGTGGAACAGAATGAAATGGAAAGTGGAATGGAATGTGGAATGGAATGGAATGGAATGTAGAATGGAATGTGCTTTGGAATGTGGAATGGAATGGAATGCAATGGGGTTTGGAATGTGGAATGGAATGTTGAATGTATACTGGAATAGAACGCCGAATGGAAAGTGGAATGGAATTGAAAGGAATGTGGAATGGAACCTGGAATGGATTGTGCAATGGAACGTGGAATTGAATGTGCAATGCAATGTGGAATGTAAAGTGGAATGGAATGGAATGGAAAGTGGAATGGAACGTTTAATGGAATGGAATGGAACGTGGAATGGAATGGAATGAAACGTGGAATGGAATGGAATGGAATGTAACATGGAATGGAATGTGGAATGGAATGTGGAATTGAATGTGGAATGCAATGGAATAGAAGGTGGAATGGATTGGAATGTGGAATGGAAAAGCATGCAATGTTGAATGGAATGGAATGGAATGGAACGTGGAATATAATTGAAAGGAGTGGAATGTGGAATACAATGTGGAATGGAATGTGTAGTGTAATGGAATGGAATGTGGAATGTAATGGAAAGGAAAGTGGAATGGAATGGAATGGAATAAAAGGTTAAATGGAATGTGGAATGGAATGTGAAATGGAATGTGGAACGGAATGTGGAACAGAATGAAATGGAAAGTGGAATGGAAGGGGGAATGGAATGTGGAACGGAATGAAACGGAAAGTGGAATGGAATGGAATGAAAGGCGGAATGGCGTGGAATGGATCGTGCAATGGAACCTGGTAATGGAACATGGAACAGAACATGGAAAGGAACGTGCAATGGAAAGTGAAATGGAATGCAATTGAATGTGGAAAGAAATGTGGAATGGAATGAAATGGAATACGGAATGAAATGTGGAATGGAATGCAATGGTTTGTGGAATGGAATGTGGAATGAAATGGAAAGTGGAATGTAATGGAATGGAACATGGAATGGAATGTGGAATGCAACGTCTAACGGAACGTGGAATGGAACGTGCAATGGAAAGGAATGGAAAGTGGAATGGAACGTGGAACACAATGTGGAATGGAACGTGGACTGTTAAGTGGAATGGAGTGGAAACAAATGTGGAATGGAATGTGAAATGGAATGGAATGAAATGTGGAATGCAATGTGGAAATGAATGGTGTGGAATGGAACGTGGAATGCAATGTGGAACGGAATGGAATGGAATGGAATGAGGAAAGGAATGTGGAATGGAATTTAATTTAATGTGGAATGGAATGTTGAATGGCATGTGGAATGGAAAGTGGGATGGAATGGACTGGATTGTGTAATGGATTGTGGAAATTAACAGAATGTAATGCGAAATGGAATGTGGAATGGAATATGGAAAAGAAAGTGGAATGGAATGGAATGGGAAGTGGAATGGAACGTGGAATTGAATGGAAAGGAAAATGGAATGGAATGTGAAATGCAACATGTGGTGGAACGAGGAATGGAATGTGGAAAGGAACATGGAATTAAATGTGAAATGGAATGTGGAATGCAATGGAATGGAATGTGGAATAGAGTGAAATGAAATGGAATGGAATGTGGAGTGGAATATTTAATGGAATGAAATGGAATGTGGAATGGAATGGAAGGTGGAATGGAATGTGGAAAGCAATGTGGAATGGAATGCATTGTGGAATGGAATAAAATGCGGAATGGAGTGAAATGGAATACAATGTAGAATGGAAGGGAAAGGAATGTGGAATGGAATGTGAAATGGAATGGAATGCAATGTGGAATGGAACGTGGAAAGCAATGGATTGGAAAGTGGAATGGAACTTGGAATTGAATGGAATAGAACGTGTAATGGAATGTGGAATGGAAGAGTAATGAAACGGGGACTGGAACGTGGAATGGAATGAAATGGATCATGGAATGGATTGTGGAATGGAACACGGAATTTTCTATGGAATATAATGTTGATTGGATACGAATGGAATGTGGAAATGAATGGAATGGAATGTGGAGCGGAACGGAATGGTGTGTGGAATACAATGTGGAATTGAATGGAATGGAAACGGGAATGAAATGGAATGGAATGGGGTGGAATGTGGAATGGAATGGAATGGAATGGAACATGGAATGGAACGTGGAATGGAACATGCAATGAAATGTGGAATGCCATGAAATCGAATGTAGAATGGAAGGGAATGGAATGTGGAATGGAATGTGGAATGGAATGGACTGGATTGGAAAGGAATGGAATGTGGAATGGAATGGAATGGAATGTGGAATGGAACTTAACTGAATGTGGAATGGAATGGAATGCGGAATGGAATGGAATGGAATGTGGAATGGAATGTAATCGAATGGAAAGAATGTGGAATTGAATGGAATGGGAAGTGGAATGGAATGGAATCGAATGGGGAACAGAATGGGTAATGGAAAGGAATGGAAGGTGGAATGGAATGTGAAATGGAATCTGGAATGGAATATGAAATGTAATGAAATTGAACGTGGAATGCAATGGAATGGAAAGTGGAATGTAATGGTATCGAATGAAGAATGGAACGTGGAATGGAATGGAATGGAACCTGGAATGGAAATTGGAATGGAATGTGGAATGGCATTTGGAATGGATCGTACAATAGAATGTGGAATTTAATTTGGAATGGAATGTGGAATGGAATGTGGAATGCAATGGAATGGAATGTGGAATGGAATGTGGAATGGAATGGAGTGGAATGGAATGAACAGTGCATTGTAGAAAGGAATGGAATTTTCTTTGTAATGGAATGGTAAGAAATGTGGAATGGAATGTGGAATGGAACGTGGAATGGAATGTGGAATCGAATGAAATAGAACGTGGAATGGAATGGAATGGAATGTAAAGTGGAATGGAATGTGGAATGGAACGTGGAATGGAATGTAAAGTGGAATGGAAGGTGGAATGGAATTTGGAAATTAACATTGAATGGAAGGCGGAATGGAGTGGAACCCAATGTGGAATGGAATGTGAAATGGAATGGAATAAAATGTGGAATGAAATGTGTAATGGAAAGGAATGGGATGTGGAATGGAATGTGGAATGGAATGGAATGGAATTTGGAATGGAATGGAATGGATTGTGGAATGGAATGTGAACTGGAATGGAATGGAATGTGAAATGGAATGTGGAATGGAATGTGGAATTCAAAGTGGAAAGGAATGGAATGGAAACTGGAATGGAATGGAATGGAATGAGGAATGGAATGTAGAATGGAATGGAATGGCATTTGGAAAGGAATGGAATGGGATATGGAATGGAAAGGAATGCCATGTGGAATGGAAGGGAATGGAATGCGGAATGAAATTTAATGTAAAGTGGAATAGAATGTGGAATGGAATGTGGAATGGAATGTGGAATAGAATGGAATGGAATGTCTAATTGCATGGAATGGAATGTGGAATAGAATGGAATGGAACGGAATGGAATGGGAATGGAATAGAATGAAATGTGAAATGCAGTGGAATGAAATGAAATGAAGAATTGAATGCAATGTATTGTGAAATGGAATGGAATGGAATGTAGAATGGAAGGTGGAGTAGAATGTGGAATTGAATGTGGAATGGAATGGAATGGTAAGTGGAATGGAATGGAATGGAATGGAATGGAATTTGGAATAGAATGGAATGGAATGGAATGGGGAATGCAATGGAAAGGAATGTGGATTGTTGGAATGAAAAGAAATGTGGAATCGAATGGAATCGAATGGGAATGGAATGGAATACAATGTGGTATGCAATGGAATGGAACGTGGAATGAAATGTGGAATGGAATGTGGAATTTTATGTAGAATGCAATGTGGAATGCAATGGAACGGAATGTTGAATGGAATGGAATGAAATGTGCAATGGAATGTGGAATGGAATGGAAAGGAATGTGGAATGGAAAGCAATGGAATGTGGAATGGAATGGAATGGAACGTTTAATAGAATGTGGACTGGAATTTGGAAGGGAATGTGGAATGGAATGGGATGGAATGTGGAAAAGAACGGAATGGGATGGAATGGAATGCGGGATACAATGGAAAGTTACGTGGAATGGAATGGAATGGAATGTGGAATAGAATGGAAAGGAATGTGGAATGGAATGGAATGGAACGTGGAATAGAATATGGAATGGAATGTAAAATGGAATGTGGAATGGAATGGAATGGAAAGTGGAATGGAATGGAATGGAATGTGAAATGGAATGGAACTTGGAATGCAATGGAATTGAATGTTGATTGGAAAGGAATGAAATATGGAATGGAATGGAATTTAATGGAATGGAAAGTGAAATGGAATTTGGAATGGAATGTGGAATGGAATGAAATGGAATGTGGAATCGAATGGAAGGGAATGTGGATTGGAATGCGGAATGGAATGTGGAATGAATTGTGGAATGCAATGTGGAATGGAAATGAATGGAATGTGGAATGTAATGTGGAATGGAATGTGAAATGGAAGACTGAATGAAATGTGGAATGGAATGTGGTAAGGAACGGAATGGAATGTTGAATTTAACGGAATGGAATGTGGAATGGAATATGGAATGGAATGTGGAATGAAACGTGGAATGGAAGTGGAATGGAATAGAATGGAACGGGGAAAGGAATGGATTGGAACTTGGAATGAAACGTTGCATGGAATGGAATGGAATGAGGAATGGAATGTGCAATGGAGTGTGCAATGGAATGGAATGGAATGTGGAAAGTATGTTGAAGTGGAAATGAATTGAATGTGGTATGGAATGGAATGGAATGTGAAATTAAATTTGGAATGGAAAGGAATGTTATGTGGAATGAAATGTTGAATGGAATGTTGAATTGAATGTGGAATGGAATGTAATGTAACGTGGAATGGAATGTGGAATGCAATGGAAAGGAATGTGTACAGCAAAGTGGAATGGAAAGGAATGCAATGTGGAATGGAAAGGAATGCAATGTGGAATGGAATGGAATGGAACGAGGAATGCATTGTGGAATGGAAAGGAATGGCATGTGGAATTGAATGGAATGGAATGTGGAATGAAATGGAATGCAAACTGCAACAGAATGTGGAATGGAACGTGCAATGGAATGTGGAATGTAATGGAATGGAATGTGGAATGGAATGAAATGGAATGTGGAATAAAATGGAATGGAATGCAGTGGAACGGGAATGGAATGGAATGGAATGTGGAATGCAATGGAATGGAATGAAATGAGGAATTGAAAGGAATGGAATGTGGAATGGAATGAAATGGAATGTGGTACAAAATGGAATGGAATGGAATGGAATGGAATGGGAATGGAATGGAATGGAATGTGGAATGCAATGGAATGGAAACAAATGAGGAATTGAATGGAATGGAATATGTAAAGGAAATGAATGAAATGTGGTATGCAATGGAATGGAATGAAATGAGGAAAGGAGTGGAATGGAATGTGGAATGGAATGTAATGGAATGTGGAATGGAATGGAATAGAATGTGGAATGGAATGTGGAATGGACTGGAATGGAATATTGAATGAAATCAAATGGATCTTGGAATAGCATGTGGAATGAAATGTTGAATGGAAAGTGGAATGGGATGGAATGGAACGTGGAATGGAATGGAATGGAATGCGGAATGAAATGGAATGGAATGGAATGGAATGCGGAATAGAATGTAATGGAATGTGGATTGCAATGGAATGGAATGAAATGTGGAATTGAATGGAATGGAATGTGGAATGGAATGTGGAATGGAAAAGAAGGGGGGATGGAATGGATTGGAATGTGGAATCAAATGTTGAACGGAATGTTGAATAAAATGTAGAATGGAATAGAAAGGAATGCGGAATGGAACATGGAATGGAATGCAATGGAACGTGGAATGGAACTTGGAATGGAACTTGTAATGGAACGTGGAATGGAAAGTGGAGTGGAACGTGGAATGAAAAGTGCAACGGAATGTGGAATGGAACGTGGAATGGAATGAAACGGAAGTGGAAATCACAGTCGAATTGAATGG